>NW_027186296.1:91614643-91618165 GCF_028583685.1 Petaurus breviceps papuanus | reverse complement strand
GATAGATAGATAGATAGATAGATAGATAGATAGATAGATAGATAGATGATAGAGATATTGTTTTATTTTCCTTGTGCCTTGATTTGATCTGTTGCTTTATGAATTTTAATGTCTTGTTTGATAAAATCATTGCATACAAATCTTACTTTTAACAAATTATATGATATATAATTTTTTTCTCACCCCTTATTTTCATTCTATATGTGTTCTTACACTTAGGAATGTTTGTTCTCTACAGTAAGTTGTTGGGGTTTGCCTCCTCTATCAGGGTATGTGCCTTTGTTTTATTTTATAATTTAATCCATTTATATATGAAATTACAATTGTTGGATCTGTGTTTTGCTCCATTTATTTTTTTATATTGATCATGTCCCTGACTTTTATCTTTCAAATCAATATTATTTCCCTTTGATTTGTTTTGCTTGAACTAATTGAAAGCTATTTTTTTTCTCCATAGACTCATTCCCATTTATTGCCCTATCCCAAATTCCTTGAATTTTTTAAAACTATAACTTGACCTTTTTCAAATCTATTTTATAATTTTATTTTACTCTGCTTTCTCCCCTCCCTCTCAGATAAGAAAATGATTTAAAATCCTCCCTTCCTGCCTACCCATGTAACCTCTTAATCAATATCCTTTTATGCTGCTTTTTTCCAAGAAGTATTCATTTATCTTCTTCCTTATCTCTTCCCTTGTCTAGGGCACTCTGAATGCTGTTTCTCCATTAATGGCTATATACCATTTGCATTTATGGCCATTCACTATGTCTATTTAGATCCCTTATAAATAAGATTGGCTTTCTGATAAAGCAAATGCTGAGCTCTATCCTTTCTCCATTACTGCATTAAGGAGTTGAAAAATTTATCTTGTCCTACCTTCCACTTGTTTTTCTTTGTTTAGAGTTATTTTTCCCCAAGGAAGGTATGATATTTGTTGTGTCTTTTTCCCTGAAATATTAATTTATGAAGGACAGGCATTGGAGTATGGTAAAAAGTCATTATACTCTGAGCCATAGGTATTCTCTGCCTTCATTTTAACCACACATTTTTCCTAAGGCCAATAACTTTGAACATATGTCCTCTCTACCTCCCTAGTTGTAAGCCATGCCTGTCATGTATGCATGGGCATTTGGGATAGGTGGTTGAATATATAGCCCTGCTCTTGTAATGGGGATGTAGTTGTAGGAAATATAACTCTTTCTTGGAGAAGGCAATTTAGCAGAACCCATTCTCCCCAAACAAAGCCCATGATGAAGCTTCCCTGAATGTAGGTCAATGCCCTCATGAGCTTTTTAACTACAAAAAGTCTAGTAAGAGCAGCGTCTGAGTCTAGTGAACCAGAATATAATTGAGGAGTGAGTTGCTTGGACAAAACCAGCACTGGATTGACCTAGCATCTGAGATGCTGTATTCTGCCAGGTAGGGAATGAAATTTCAGTTAGCTATCACCAGAAATGAACTAGGTAGGAAGAATATACTGTAGATATACTTTATGTTTGAGCCCTCTCTCCTTAGGGACTGAGATAGTAGAGGCCAAATGTGCCCTGGTTTAAGGGGATTAAAAAAAGTTCTTGATCTACCTTACCAGTAAATATCCCTTTGTAAAAGCTCATGGACATTAGTTGGTTATCAGTTATATCAACTGATCAAAATTATATTGGGGCAGTCATCACTGACAATCTTTATTGAGGGAATACACTAGATAGAGGCTAAAGAACAATAGATAGCTAGAGAAACCCTCCCAGGTGCTAGGATCATAAGGGGAGAAGCAGCAGCTACTCTCTGGGAATATATCCTGCTAGTCTGAGTGACCACCACAGCTTAATTTGCTTTACATGAATTATCCTTATCTAGTTCAAGAAATATAAGATAATTAATTTTCCTGCTTTCTTCTGGAAGCTTTTTACCTTTCCTGAGTTTCTCTTCTTCTGAATGTATTTGAGTTGAATGTTCTATCTTCTTGTTTCTATTGCAAGAATAGCTCAAATGCTGCTCTCTATGAAGAACTGTATGTTCATATTAGACTAGGCTTATTTTTGCCTAAGTTATTTGAGGGCAATTTTCAGTATCTCTTGCTTGTAAAAATATCATATCCCAAGCTTCATTTTTTCTGATTTCTTATAGATTTAGAATAATCCTGGGCTATTCAAATGAGCTTTTCTTTATAGTTGAAGGTCATCCTCCTGGTTTCTTGAAAAATGTGTAATTGACCATTGTACTTTGGAAATTTAACCACTACATGCCTTGGGATTTCAAGGTTTCCCCCAACCTATAGTGGATATTCATAGACTATATCAATCAGCAGCTTCCCCCTCCCCACATAACTATACAGATTTATTATGCAACTTCCTTAAGTACAGTATTCAGACTTTTTAATTAATCATATTTTTTCTGGAAAATCTCTGATCCTTAAATATCCCTCTACATCCTGTCTTCAAGGTCATTTGCTTTGGCTTGTAAAGAATTCATATGTTCTTGTTTCTCTTCTGCCAAATGTTGTTTCATCCTGTATTTTTGAGTGCCAAGTCTTTTACAGGCTCAACTTTTTAAAAAATAATTTCCTTATATATTCTAAGTTGTCTACCCCTATCTTATTTATTTATTTTTATGGCTCTGATTTCCAACCTATTTTTCCAATATTTTAAAAAATGTATTTCTATTTTGAAGCATCTTGGAATTTCTTGCTATTTTTCTACACACTTCTAGTAAACACCAGAAGTTAATGTATTGTGCTCTTTTCATTATAGGTTTTGGACTTGACATCCTTTAAGGTATAAAATTTATTGTGTTGTAACTTTGGTGGTTTTCTCTTCTATCTTGATAGGTCTCAATGGGGGCTTTATCTGCTTCAGAATTAACCTTATACCAAATCTTGAACTCTTGGCCTTTTTTTTTTCTTTCATGATTTTTTCTCATATTTAAAGAAGTTATCATGCTTTCGTCCTCACAATGTGTTCCCCTTCCATGGGCTTTGTGTATACTTTCTCCTACTGTGCTCCTAAGCACTTTCCTTATAGCATTGTTGTGAGGACCAGATGAGATAAAATTTGAAAAATGACTAGTACACTTAATAAAAATTTACTAATACTCTCCATCCCTTCTTTTTTCCCTTCCTTAAGTTTGATTTACTCTGGCTAAGGAGTACAATACAGCAAAATCTGGTTGATGATTCCTTCTTTCCTTCCTTCATACCTCCCTTCCTTTCTCTCTCCTTCCCTTCCTCCTCTTCTCCATTCCTTTCTACCTCCTTTCCTTCTTTTCTCTCTCCCTTTCTTTCTCTCTCTCACTTTTCTCCCTCAGTCCCTTTTCTCTTTTCCTTTCTTTCTTCCCTTTTGCTCCCTTTCCCTCTCACTATCTTCCTCCTTTCCTCCCTCCTTTCTTTCCTTCTTTTTCTCCCCTTTCCTCCTCTTCTTTTCTTCTTTCTGTCCTTCCCTTCTTTACCCCTCCCTCTTGTCCTTTCTTCCTTCTATCCCTTGCTTTCTCCCTCCTTCCCTTCTTTTCTCTTTTCCTTCCTCCCTTCCT
>NW_027186296.1:91533414-91614633 GCF_028583685.1 Petaurus breviceps papuanus | reverse complement strand
AGTATAACAAAGCAAAATCCCGCTTATGCTTGATCATCTCTCAGCTTCTATACCATTTCCTCTAGGCAAAAAAAATCTCCTCCACTTTCGCTATGTTTATTCTCTCCTATCTCAGTGCAAAAGTTATACTTCCTTTTAATTGCATTTTTTTTGTCAGGATCATTGGTTTCTACCTCCTATAGCTTATAAAGAATTCAGGTTGAGTCACCTCCATAAGAATCATGACAAAGGTCAGTACAATCAAAACATGAAACACAAGAGTTCCACATTGTTTACACTGGTTATACATAGTGTTTAGGAAGGCCCTAGGGAAGGGGAGAAGGAATAGGAGCTTTTGAAATTTAGTTTATTAGTAGTTTGCTTTTCTGTTGGTCTGTAGGAGGGATTAACAGGAATCTTTTTTATGTAGCTTTAAGTAGCAAAAAATAGTTCTGAAACACTTTCTTCATATTTTGAGGTTATTGAGGCAAAAGAATTATTCTGAAAAAAAACTACCCTATCATCTTACTTATCATGTGGCATTTTACTACTCATTTTTTTGTTCAAGAATGGAAATGGCAAAAATGCACTTGATGCAATTTGCAGTTGCTAAGTTGTATAAAAGAATTTTGTTAGGTTCATGGGTGGGAGGAAAGGTTTTGTATTACCCACGTTCTCCCCTCAGCTTTTAGTGGATTACACTATGGGTGAAGTTTCCAATGAGTGTTGAAAAGGGGGGAAACACTGGTTTGGGCTGCTAGTAGTAAGTCTCAGATAGAACTGAGGCCCCAGTACCTGAACTTATAAGTGTGAGGGTAGGAAGTTTGGTAGATAGTAGTCTTGTTTCCCTGAGTGAGTCAAGATGAGGCTGAACAGTGGGTAGTCCTAAAATCTTTCAGCTTCTAGCTATGGATAGATTTTAGTCATTCTTTATTTACTTATTTGTCATATATTAATTTGTGCATTCATTTGTTTGGTTTTTAAATTTCCTTTGTCTGGGAAAGAAGACAAGCAACAATCAAGGAAGCACTTGAGAAGTGTAAGTTCCTTTTCTCTTTGGATTAGGTTGAGGAAGGTAGATGAGGAATCCCTAGGTTTTTGGTAACTGTGTGGAAGAGATAAAAACAGGGACCAATCTTCTTTGAGGGTCTAATTGCTATTGGAAGGTGGAAAGCAGCTACTTACTTATGGCAACTCTAGCACCATGATCACATAGGGGAGACACAGTACAGTTTAATGGGACAAAAAAAAACAAGTAACCCTACACTCTTTGAACCTGTCCATGGACAATGCATCTAGACATAATTGGCCAAAATCAGAATGTAGGTCAGAAAATGGTGATATAGAAAAGAGCCCCTAAAATCTTTTTCCCTCCACTCTGACACTAAAACATTTTTCTCTTCACTCTCCCTCAAGCATGAAGATCAGAGGAAGTAGTGGGAGTTATAAGCTTATGTTTATAAAGCCTAATTGGTAGAAGCTTTGATATGGGTCTGATGATAACTATAAGAACATCATTTTATTTTCATTATGAATACATAAAGATAAAGCATTCAAAAGGGATTAGCCTCTAAAGTATCTCATACAAGATAAACAGTAGTATCACTAACCATAGTCCTCTGAGTAGAAAGGTTCAATTTAGCTAAATATCTAAACATAAAATTTTCCTAATTTTTCTTATAATAAAACAAATAATACACATTTCCATAGTTTATAACATGAATGGTTGGATAAGAAAAGACACTTAATACTCAATAATAGAGACTTCAGAGTCATTTTGTAAGAACCTAACTTATTTACCTTTTTTTTTAAAAAGCAATCAGGGTTAAGTAACTTGCTCAAGGTTACACGGCCAGTTATTTCTGGGTGTGGTGCTAAGAATCTCAGCCCAGATTTGATCCCCAGGTCATCCCAACACTGGAGCTGGTGCTCTTACTCGCTGAGCCACTTGGCCGCCCCTATCTTATTTACTTTTAAAACATTTGTGCAAAGATTTATAGGGTTTAAAAAAGGTACACTTTAATTCCCATGGTACCAGCTTCATTAACTGCTTTTTACTGATTATAGGATAATGCAATTGAGTAATTAAAAACTTAATTAGTGATCCTCCTATCCCACTTCAATGTCAATTAAAGTATCTCTTCACCCATATCAGTATTATTTTTTGGAAAATACCAAATGTTGACTAAAGACATTTTTAAATTCTTCAGACCTTTAAAGGATCACTGGTCAAGGATAGTTCATTAACTACTATATTTCCTTATGAATCAAGGAGAAGGAAGACCCTAGTGATATCAGTTGATCTAACACTATGATTCTAAGTTGGAGATGACTATTCATAATGAAATAACTATAAACAAAATTTCTATTTTCCTTTGGCAACATAATTCAATAAAGAACCTACAATGAGGAGATATTTTAAAAAATATAATTCATATCATGTACTTAAAATTTTCCTTCAAAAATAACTTCTATAAAACATTTCTACATATACTGGATGAATTATTATCATATCTTAACTTTCTTTGGAGGTCATTCAACAAGCATTTATTAAATATTTATTATGTACCAGGCATTATACTAAACACTGGGGATATAAAGGAAGGAAAAAAATAGTCTTTAACTTCAAGGAACTGAAAGAAAAGGGAATGGTTTTGAAGGACCTTAAAGAGTAAATAGAGAATATTATATCCTATTATGGAGGTTGAGTCACTGAGGATTTATTGAGGTGTGTGTGTGTGTGTGTGTGTGTGTGTGTGTGTGTGTGTGCGCGCATGGTCATGCATGAGTGTGTTGTTAAAGGCAGATCTATATTTTAGGGAAATCACTTTAGCAGCTAAAGAAAGGACTGAGCAGGGAAAGACTTAGCAGAGAGGCCACCCTGAGGATGATTGCAATTAGTCAAGGAATAAGATGATTGGAACCTATAGCAGTGTAGCTGCGTGGTAAATAAAGAGTAAAGTAAGAAATGCTGGCAAGGTAGAAATAAGACTTGGCAACAGACAGGATATGTGGCATGAAGATGAGATAGTAGTGGAGAATGATACCATGGTAGGAGGATGGTGGTGTCTTCAACAATTATAGGGAAGCTGGGAAGAAGAGAGGATTTCAGAGGAAAGGTATGAATTCTTTTTTGGTCATGTTTAGTTTCAGACGCTGAAGGAGATACCTAAATCTATTTTGAGAAATTTTGGAGGTAGGTGGTGAAGATGTAAAACCAGAGCTCAGAAAATAGATTGGAGATGAATATGTGGATCTAGGTATTCTCTCAATAGAGGAGAATGAAACCATGGGAGCAGATGAAGCTGACAAGATAGATATTATTGGGAGAGAAAAGAAGATGACCTAGAACAACACCTTAGTGGGCTTGAGTTGGATAAAAAATCAATAAGAGATATTAAGGAGTAGTCATATTGGCAGGGGAAGAAGAGAAAGCAGTTTCATGCAAAACTAGAGAAGAGGGTGACTGATAATGGCAAAGGCTGGAGAAAAATCATGAAAGATGTGTGAAAAGCACTGAGGTTTGGTAAGTAAGAACTTGGTGACTTCAGGGACAGCAGTTTCAGTAAAATGATGAAGGTAAAAACCCAAATAAGAAATGTTTAAAATAAATTCAACGAAGAATAATTAAAGGCACCAATTGTAGATTAATTTTTCTTTAAAAATATTTGCAATGCCTTTATTGGTTACCTTGAAGTCTTTGATTCAGTTCTACGGTAAAGAATCAGTCATGAATTTCCAAAATATAAAAAAGATCCAAACAAATGAAAACAGTAGAGTATTATATGTCCACATGGAAAACTTTTCTGTATTAAAAATACACAAAAATATTATATCACAATAATGTAAATATAATTGATTTAATATGTGACATCTTTAGGGAGATAGCTTAAAACTATTATGGCTCTACTTGGACTTAAATTCATAAACATCATTGCTGAACAGAAATGAATCTAGTTCTCTTTCAAAAATATATTTTTCCAATTAATAAAAATCTATTTTCTATCCCTCCTACCTTCCCTTCCCATTTTAAAATAAAAAACAAATTCTTTGTAGTAAAAATGCACAATTAATCAAAACAAATTTCTGCACTGGCCAGGTCCAAAAATCTGTTTCAATCTGTACTCCATCCATCATCTCTCTGAGATGTCTTTTTCAAGAAGTTTAGCCAAGAAATAATGCAGCTAAAATGAATGGTAGGATCAAAGGATTCAAGTAAAGTTTTTTTTTGATGGATAGAGAAGATATGAATGTAGGTGGCAAGAAGGAGCCAGTAGACAAAGAGAAATTGAAGAACAGAGAGAGATGATGACAAAGGGGGCAAACAGTTGGAGAAGATAGGATGAGTAGAATCATTTTTAATTTTAGCTTTCTCCAAATTACCAAAAAAAATCCATTTTCTATCCATCTCATTTCACCTTCCCATTCAAAAAAATAAAAAGACACAAAACTGCTTAACAAATATGCCTAATTAAAATTAATACCAGCAATGGCTGTGTCCAAAAATTACATGTCAATACTGCACCACTATCAAGAAGCAGATAATACATTTACTTCATCATAGGAATTTTAGAATTGTGGTTTGTCAACACATTGATCAGAATCCATAAGTCTTTCAAAGTTGTCTTTCCAATGTTTTGTGTGCATTGCTCTCTAGGTTCTTCCCATTTCACTCTGCATTGGTTCACACACACACATACATACATGCTAAATGTGTTTAGCCACTCACCATTTGAACAATTGTAAGCAGTTAGGTGGCACAGTGAACAGAATTCTGGACTTGGAATCAGGAATATTTGGATTTCAATACTATCTTACATATTTATTGGCTGTGTGACTCTGGGCAAGTAATTTAAATACTCTAACCTATTTGCTATTCCCTGTATTTGTTAATCCATCTCTGACTTGGCATGGGCTATGATGACTGAAGCATTCTCTTTCTTCACTTCTGCCTTGTTGAGTCCCTTCATGCAAAATTATTTTTCATTTACTTTGAAGATTTCTTGCATTTATCTGTTTACATGTTTTCTTCCAGTAGAATATAAATTCTTTGATATGAGAGATGCTTTTGCTTTATATCTCCAGAATCGAGCACTGTTCTTAACACATAGTAGATGTTTAATAATTAAATAAACAATAAATAAATAATGAATATTATTACACATTTGATATAACCAAATTTCTAAGTACTTATAAAACTTTCTAATCTGAAAGTAATTTAAAATTAACATACTACTTACTATCTCACTTGAAACACTAGAGCAGTGAGGAGTGACCCTGACCTATAGTTCATAACTTGTTAAAATATTTTAATAACTATATTTTGATGTAACTGGTTTCCTTATAATTCTCTGAATTTTATTTTGTGAATTTAAAACTTCATTCTAAGAAGGACTTGATCATATTGGCAAAAGGGTCCATGACACAAAAAAGGCTAAGAACCCTGGACTAAAGTAAGAATTAAAAAAAAAACCAAGACAAGAAATGGTTTTGAATATTCACAATGATAGGCTTTATGTAAGCAACATGTTCCTGTACTTTGTACATATTCAATCAGCAAAAATGAGTATAAATTCTGTTGAAGAACCCCATGATTAAAAGACAGCAGGGACCAAATATTCTAGAAAAATGCATACTGGATGATTAATAAATAAAAATTTGACATTCTTAAATTTTTATCTTGAGGCCTAAGACAAAATTTATACTATTTACCCTATTAACATTCGTTAAGTATTACAAACAATTATGCATCCTATTTATATAACACTAGGTTTTAATTGCCTGATGTTTTAAGTTTTTATTTATTGTAATCAAGGTTAACTGGGGAGTTGTTAACAGTTTTTATTTAAAAATTAATTATAATGCTAATTTAAACTACTTCTTCCTTTTCAGACACAGTGACTTTCAAAGTTTTGCAAGCTTAAAGGTTAAATAGAGTTAGCAAATTGAATTTTATTCTCAGTTCCAATTTTTCATGTGCATAGTATTTACCCATACTTTGCTACAACCAGAACTTACTGTTTCAAATAGTTGACAATATATTTGACCCTATAATCTCCTGATTTGCATGAAATTATGAAATTTCACCTTTGTGTCACACACATTTTCAATTAAAATTGCCTATGTCTGGAAAGTATATTTTCTCTCATTTCCATAAAGTTGGCTACTTCAGTCATAATTAATTAATAAGATTATTAGGATACTTTTATAACAATTTATGTGTCAGCTAAACCTCTATTAAATGTCATAAAATGCCTCTGTTTTCTTCGAAAATAAATATATTGGGAGTAGAAGCATGACCTCTGAGAGGCTCCGGCTAACACCTTCCCCAATCAATGTAAAAAGGGGACCCAGAACAAACTTTGGAGCTACAGAAACCCCCACAAAATGACACAGAGAAGCTAACCTCCCACTGAGGAGAGCCAGGTAGGAATTGCCCAGCACAGCACACTGAGAGCCGAGCCCAGGCCCTCATGAGCCAGAGGTTTTAGCCAAAAGGTGGGACTGACCAGCTGCCTGCTGGAAGGATTCAAGATCAGCAGCAGCTGTTGCCATTTCCAGAATTATCAACACATAGATGCAAAGGACAAAGTGAGAGGTCAGTGCAGTCTGGACTTTGGGAGCCAGTAAGTGGGAGTGAGTCGGTTTTTTTCCCCCGGGATGAGAAGCCACTGAGACTCCTGGCACAGCCAGTGACACGTGGCAGCTTCAGCTCCTGGCCTACAGAGTGTTAGAGGGACCAAGAGACCAGTCTGAGGGATAATTGCTCTTGCTTTAACCTGCTTGGATCTGAATTGCATTATAGGTCTGAGGTCCTGAGGCATGTTTCCAGCATGCAAGAGTGTGCGAAGGCCTCAGAGAAGGCATCCATCTAATATCTATGGCAGCTGAGAAAACCTCAGTGTTGGGACAAAAGCTCCCCTGTCTGGTGGCACAGTCCTTCTGTGGCAAAAAGTCCAGGGGTCAAGGTATTGAGGGGCAACGTGACCAGGCAAAGGAAACAAAGCAGACAGAAGATTCCAAAATTAGACTCCTATTTTGGGGACAAAAAGGAGCAAAGCATGGAACAGGAGGAAGACAGTGAAGTCAGAACTCCTGCACCAAAAGCTTCAAAGGAAAATATGAGCTGGTTACAGGCCATAAAGGACCTTAAAAAGCACATAAGAGAAGTGGAGGAAAAATTGGGAGGAGAAATGAGAACAATGCAAGAAAATTATGAAATGAGAGTCAACAGCCTGACTGAAGAAAATAACACCTTAAAAAATAGAATAATTCAAATGGCAAAAGAGGCTCAAAAAGACAATGAGGAGAAGAATGCCTTAAAAAGCCAAATTTGTCAGATGGAAAGAAAATCTCAAAAGCTCAATGAGGAGAATCATGCTTCAGAATTAGACTGGAGCAAATGGAAGCTAATGACTTTATGAGAAATCAAGATGCTGTTAAACAGATCCAAACAAATGAAAGAATAGATGGCAATGTGAAATATCTCATGGGAAAAACCACTGACCTGGAAAATAGATCCAGGAAAGATAATTTAAAAATTATTGGACTACCTGAAAGCCATGATCAAAGTAAGAACCTAGAAATCCTCCTCCAGGAAGTTCTCAAAGAAAACTGTCCTGATGTTTTAGAACCAAGAGGGCAAAATAGAGGTTGAAAGAATCCACTGATCACCTCCTGAATAAGATCCCAAAAAGAAAACTCCTAGGAACATTATAGCCAGGTTCTGGAATTCCCAGATTAAGGAGAGAATATTACAAGCAGCCAGGAGGAAACAATATGATTACTGTGGAAACACAATCAGACACAATCAGAATAACCCAGGATCTGGCAGCTTCTACACTGCCAGAGTCAAAGGGCTTGTAATATGATGTTCCGGAGGTCAAAGGAGCTGGAATTAAAACCAAGAATCACCTACCCAGCAAAACTGAGTATCATGTTTCAGGGAAAAATATGGTAATTCAGTGGAATCGAGGACTTTCAAGCATTCTTGATGAAAAAAACAGAGTTGAATAGAAAATTTCACATTCAGATACAAGAAGCAAGAGAAGCATGAGAAGGTAAACAGGGAAAAGAAATCATAAGGAACTTATCAAAGTTGAACTAGTAACGTTCCTACATGGAAAAACAATAATTGTAACTTTTGAAACTTTTGTCATTGTAACAGATGAAACTTTTGTCAGTATGAAAATATTTGAAGGGAATATATATATATATATATATATGAGGGTATATGAGCATATGAATACACATATAAATGTGTGTATATACATATACAGGTATACATAGAGGGCACAGGACCAATTTAACAGGAAGGGATGATACTTAAAATGTGAAATTAACAGGTGAAAGAGGAATATAATGAGAGGAGATAGGGAGAGACAGAATGTGGTAAACTATCTCATAAAGAAGAGGCAAGGGTAAATGGTTACAATTGAGGGGAAGAATAGCAAGGCAAAAGGGAATGGGTCAACCTCATTCTCAGTTATATGGCTTGGGGAGGGAATGAAATACACACTAAATAGGGTATCTCATGCTACAGGAGAGTAGGGGAGAAGGGGATGAGAGGGGGATGATGGAAGAGAGGGCAGGCTGGCTGGTAGGGAGAGGGAAGTTGGAAGCATCCACTTTTGAAAAGGGATGGGATCAAAGTAGAGAATAGAACAAGTGGGGGGTGGGATAGGAGGGAGGGAAATATAATCAGTCTTTTACGATATATCTACTATGTTATTGTTTTGCATTAGCTACGTATGACAACCTATACTGAACTGCTTATCTTCCCAGTAAGGGTGTGTGATGAGGGAGGAAGGGAATGAATCTGGAATTCAAAGTTTTAAAATCAAATGTTTAAATATACACACACACATTATTATTAATACTATTCTACATGTAATTGGGAAATAAGATATACAGGCACTGGGGCACAGAGATCGACCATGCCCTACTGGAAAAGTCAAAAGGGGTATGGGAGAAAATATGGGAGAGAGCAGATTGGAGTTGGGGATCTGCTGTGGGACTGCCATTTTGGGGTGGTTGGTAGGAGAAAACGGGGAGAAAACTTGCATCTCAAAATATGGTGGAAATGAAGGATGTAAATCAGAAGTTAATAAAGCATTTGAAAAATGGAAAAAAGAAAATAAATATATTAAAACCAAGGATATAGAAGTAACAATCATGTTTTGGAAAACTGAAGAAAACATAAAATTATTCATGTTTTACTTTAGGTGTAACCTGGAGGAATATACTATGGTAAAAAGATTGTGTAAGAGTTACTATCATTACACCTCAGAATTACCAAAAACTTCTATTATGAAAAATATTACACACACATATATATATATATATAAATATATAGGTAGATATAGACATATATAAAATTGAATATCATATAAAACAATTTTGTACAAAGATCATGATAATTCAAATTTTGTACTTAAAAGGAGTTTAACTTATTTTCCAAAATAGATATCAACTCAATTCAATATGGAAAAGATACAACTCATTGAAAAAAAAGTGACAGAAAATCAAAGAATGTCATTATAGAACTAGAAAGAAACTTGGGGATGATCCATTTTCAAATTTTTTTTCTTTCCATATAAGAAAAAAAGAAGTCCAGAAAAATTAATTTATACCTCTTGGGGTCAAATAGCTAGTTATTGGCAGAGAGAGAACTATAATTCAAGTCTCCTAACTAATCCATTTCTCTCTTATTGTGAGAAATTTTTATTACAGGGAGATCCATGAAGGCAATAGACATTTCACTTACTTGGCAACTCTTATTTGGTCCCATGATCTGGGACTGAGAAAACAAGCACTAAATATACAGTCCTCATTATTCCCAGCAGATCATAAAAAATGAATATATAAATGAAATAAATCAATTTACTTCATCATGATGGTAGTAGTGTGGCTTAAAAAGGAGCAGAGTTGGAAAGAGTCAACATGATGGAGAAGATGGAAGCACTTAGCTTATCTCCTCAATATTCCCCTCAAAACAACTTTAATATAATGCCTCAAATTAAAAATCTAAAGTGGCAAAACCAACAAAAGGTCAGGGTGAGATATTGTTCTGGACAAAGAAAATTTAGGAAGCTGAAGGAGATATATGAATGGAGACTGACCTTGAGTCCATATGGATACAATATCAGGGGTAGGCCTAGGTGTTAGCAACAGAAGCAGTAGGAATTTTCAAAACTCTGAAATTAGAGTTGGCAAAGTGATCTGCAAAGAAAGATATAGGGAACACTTGTGGCAGCACAAGATGCAGTACTGTAATGGTAATGGGGATTTGAAGATCTTCCCTGCCCCTTGTAATGGCAAGCAAACAAGTACTTAGCACCTTGTTTCAAGTTGAGCTTTCCACTTGAGTATATCAAGCCTTTTTTTGTTTGTTTGTTTGTTTTTGTTTTTTGCTTTTTTGAGGGCAATTGGGGTTAAGTGACTTGCCCAAGGTCACATGGCTAGTTTGTGTCTGTGTGTGTGTGTATGGAAGTGTGAGGCCAGATTTGAACTCAGGTCCTCCTGACTCCAGGCCTGGTGCTCTATTCACTGCACCACCTAGCCACGCAAGTCTTTGTTTAAAAAAAAAAAAGCAGCAGAATTGGTGAATCCCAGAGTGGGAGGAACTTGATGATGCAACAGGAAGGGGTGAGGCAGGGAGGAGCTAAAGACCAGGATAAAAAGCTGAGCACAAGCTGAGAGAGAGCCAGAACTGCTGGAAGCAAGCAGCATGGAGGCTGTGGAGCTACCATGAGTGGGAGAGGGGCATTCTTGCTTGAGGGAGTCTGTTTTCTTTTGAAGGCCTGGTGGAGGGAAGAAATTGGGAAGGCTTGGGAATGTGGGTATTCACTACATTAGTTATGTGTACCAATTTTGTTGTTACTGTAATGAATTTGACTTTCTGGTTTGGGGATTTAGTTTTCTGGTATTTGAATAAATTCTTTGGTTCTGTCCTAAATGTGGAGAGCCTGTTACATTTTGTGATTCACAATTACACCAGTATATTCATAGCCACCATGGGAACTGTGAATATCTCATTGGTGTTACAAGGACAAGAAGCTATTTGGCAACTCCATCACTATAACTACTTCTGGATCAAGGCTGAAGAGCAGAGAGGAGCACTTTAGGTCAAGAGGAAGCAGGAGCCCTGAGAAGCAATATTGCTTTCAGTCAGAAGAGATCAAGAACCTTGAGGAATAGAATCCCAAAAGATCAGGGACACTTCCTGAGTAAGGACCAGAAAGTAACCAGATGAACACTGACCACAATTTTCCTCAAATCTTACTACCTTTGAAACAAAAGTATTTCAAACCTTCCCTCCCCCCCAGACCTAGCTCTGAAAACAACACTACAAAATGCCTAAAGCTTGAGACAGTCCCCTACACCTGCCCACTCCCACATCCTAAATATCAGAAATAGAGGCTGACTTAAATATGAAATCAAAGTCAAGAAATAGGCAAGAAAATGAACAAATAATAAAAAGGAACTTAACCATTAAAAGCTACTATGGTAACAGGGAAGAAGAGATAATTTAAGAATTCTTAGACTACCTGAAGGCCATGATCAAAAAAAGAGGCAGACATCCTATTTCAAGAAATTATCAAGGAATACTGCCCCAATATTCTAGAACCTGAAGGTAAAATAAAAATTGAAAGAATCCATCAGTTACAACCTAAAGAGATCACAGAAAGAAAATGTACCATTTTTAGACCATAATGCAATAAAAATTACATTCCGTTGTGGACTTCAGAAACATAGATTAAAGTTAATTTTAAAATAAATGGCCTAATCCTAAAGAACGAGTAAAAGAACAAATAAAACAAACAATCTGTAAATTCATCAAAGAGAAGGACAATGAAAAACATACCAGAATTTATGGGATACAGCAAAACAGCAATCAGGGAAAATTAATATTTCTAAAAGCATACACTGATAAAGGAGAGGAAGAAGAGATTGATGAATTGGGCATCCAACTTAAAGAAACTAGAAAAAGACAAATTAAAAATTCCTAATTAAACACCAAAATATAAATCCCAAAAAGCAAATGAGAGTTTAATAAAATTAAAAGTTAAAATATTAGCTTTCAAATAAAAATAGATAAATCACTGTTTAATTGAATTTTAAAAAGAAATAAGAAATTCAAATTACTAAAATGAATGATAATGAACTTTAATTATTATTAATTTTTGCCCAATTGTATACCAGTAAAAATGACAATCTAAGTTCAATGGATGAAGATTTACAAAAAAAAAAAATGAATTGCCTGGATTAACAGAAGAGAATTTCGCTCAGTCAAATCATCCTGTCTAAGAAGAAGAAATTAAACAAATCATCAATGAACTCTCTAAGAAAAAATAAGTCCCCAGACCTAGATAGATTTACAAGTGAATTGCACCAAACATTCAGGGAATAACTAATCACAATCTTATATAAATCAAAGAATAGTTAATCCCAATCCTATACAAATTACTTGAAAAAAATTGGTAAAGAATGAATCCTACAAAATTCCTTTTATGACAAAATATGGAATTAATATCTAACCAATGAGAGTAAAGAGTATGAAAATTATAAACCATTTTATTTAATGAATATTAATGCAAAAAACATTAAACAAAATACTAACAAGGAGATTAGAGCCATATATTACAAATATCAGACCCTATAACCCCATGGTATTTATACTATAAACTACAAACAAAACCAAGCAGGAAGACATAGAAAAAGAAAGTCCACTTAAAAAACACTGGAAATAGTATAAAATACTTGGAATTCTACCTTTCAAGACAAAGACAAGGACCGAATGAACACAATTACAAAACACTCTTCACACAAATAGAAATATATCTAAAAAATTGGAGAAATACTAAGTGTCTGTCGTAGGCAGAACCAACACAATAAAAATGATAATTCTATCTAAGTTAATTTACTTATTCAGTGTCATACAAAATACCAAAAATCATTTTATGGAGCTAGAAAAATCATCACAAAATTCATCTGGAAGAACAAAATAATGTCAAGAATAATAAGGGAATGAAAGGGAAAAAAAAAGGTAAACCAAGGAACCCTAGGAATATGTCATGAAAACAATCTGTTACTGGCTAAGGAATAGAGTGGCAGATGTTGAAACAGAGTAGATGCACAATAC
The DNA here is from genome assembly GCF_028583685.1 of Petaurus breviceps papuanus. Lineage (NCBI taxonomy): Eukaryota > Metazoa > Chordata > Mammalia > Diprotodontia > Petauridae > Petaurus > Petaurus breviceps. The sequence goes on along the minus strand of NW_027186296.1, from coordinate 91,601,510 downwards.
AGAGTAAAATGACCTTACTAATCTAGTGTTTGATAAACCCAAAGATCCAAGCTTTGGTGATAGGAACTGACTATTTGAAAAAAAAAAATATGGGAAAAGTGGTAAGCATTTGGAAGGAACTAAACATAGGTCAATATCTCACAGTGTATACCAAGATAAGGTCATAATGTATAAATTATTTAGACATAAAGGATGGCATCATAAGTAAATAAAGGAAGCATAGAAAAATTTGCCTTATAGGATAAGGAAAGAGTTCCAAAACAGAGATAGTCAGGATCATAGAAAGTAAAACAGATAATTTTGATACATGAGATAAAAAAGGTTTTGCACAACCAAAACTAATGCAGTTAAAATTAGAAGCAAAGCAAGAAATTGGGGAATAAAACTTTATATCAAGGTCCTCTGATAAAAGACTCATAACTAAGCCAAATTTATAAAACTAAGAGTCATATTCTATTTGATAAATGCTCAAACATTATGAACAGAAAAGTTTACAAGAGAAGAAATAAAAACTACCAATTAGTACATGAAAAATGTTGTAAATCATTATTGATTAGAGAAACATAAATTAAAACAACTCTGAGAGGTAACCTCACACCGCATGATAGAAAAAAAATGGCAAATTTTGCATGGGATGCAGAAAAATTGTGACACAACTGCAATTGTGAACAAGACCAACAATACTGGAGAAAAATTTGGAACTATGCCAAAAGGTCTATAATTTTGTACATATCCTTTGACCCAACAATACCACTACTAGGTCTGTATCCAAAGAGATCAAAGAAAAAGGAAAGATACCTTTGTCTAAAAAATTTCATAGAAGTACTATTTTGCAGTAACAAAGAATTAGAAATTGAGGCAATGTCTTTTAATTGTGGAATAGCTGAATAAGTTATGGTATATGATTGTGATGGAATACTATTCTGTCATAAAAAAAATGGTGAGCTATATGGTTTCTAGAAAACCTGGAAAGATTTATATGAACTCATGCAAAGTGAAGTGAAAAGAACCAGGAGAACATTGTACAAGGTAATAGAAATATTGTAATAATGATTAAATATGAAATACATTGCTAGTCTGTTCAAGCCAATAATACAACATAATTCCAAAAGATCAATAATGAAAAATGCTATCCATCTCCAGAGAGAGAATTAATAAAGCCTAAGTGCAGACTGAAACATACTTTAAATTTTGTTTTGTTTGTGTGTTTTCTCTTGCAACAAAATATGGAAAGAGATCTTGCATGACTTCACATGAATAATCTATTTCATACGTCTAGCTTTTTCAAGGGGTAGTGGAAGGCAGCAATTGAGAATATTTGAAAATCAAATTTTTTAAATGTTAAAATTTTTATAAGAAATTGGAAAATATTTTATGAAATAAATAAAAATATATTAAAAGAAAAGGAGCATGGGGCGGCCAGGTAGCACAGCGAGTAAGAGCACCGGCTCCAGTGTTGAGAAGACCTGGAGATTGAATCCTGGGCTCAGACACTTAGCATCCACCCAGAAACACCTGGCCATGTAACCTTGAGCAAGTTACTTAACCCCAATTGCTTAGGGGCGGCCTGGTGGCTCAGCGAGTAAGAGCACGGGCTCCAGTGTTGGGACGACCTGGATCAAGTCCGGGCTCAGATACTCAGCACCACACCCAGAAATAACTGGCTGCGTAGCCTTGAGCAAGTTACTTAACCCCAATTGCTTCTAAAAACAAATAAACAAATAAATGAATGAATGAATGAATGAATAAATAAAAGGAGCAGAAAGTTTTAAGAATGATAATGCTTGAACCCTAAATGTGAGGTACTTGTTTAGTAATAGCAAATTGGTCAGGATATTTGAGTAACTGAATTCAAACATCTGTAACTTTCCAATGAAGGAAACAAAATGGAACAAGGAAATTGCTACTAAGTGGAAACATGGTTATCTGGTTCTTTCTGAAGTGGCAAGTGGATAATAAGAAACAATATTCCACATGAAACTTAGTCATCTCATATTGTAATATTTATGATAAAGATTGGTTTAAAAAAGATCACATTGAAAATAATAGCAATTCATAATATCTTTGAAGTGGTCAAGAAATTCTTTAAAAAAAACCTTAAGATTATCCAAATTAATCAATATATACTTTGAAAATAAGTAATTTCAATATCAAAGTGAACATGACCAAGGATGGTGAAATATGCTACAAAATTGTTTTATGGATTAAGAAATGAGAGAAGACAATGAATTATTGACTACATAACTTTAATATGTATCCATTATGAATACAGTCTCCTAAGAAAAGAAACAAAATGCTAGACAGGGTAAGTACCAAAAAAGCTTAAAAAATAAAATCTATAATATTTAACTGAGAGGAAATAACCCACTACTGATGTGTGGGAATTATTCTTGAATGTATGTATACATTGAGACCACTGCCTTATTAAAATTTATTTTAAAAAATTAAGAATAGTGAGAAAAATATATGGTACATATTTAAAACATATCCAACCTAACCTATTTAAATAAATAACTTAAAATATATCCATCATTTTATCATAAAACTCAAAATACAATACTAATTGGGCAGAGATTCTTACTACATGGTATATTTTCCATAAGCACCTATTTGTTAAAGATATTATGATTATTGTAACAAGTCCCAGAACAAAGATCTTCTAAATAAGATTTGTAATTTAATCTGTCTACATAAGAAAAACTCACTTTGTATGCAGAATATCTGGTATAATCTGTAGAGCTTACCTTTCAGTGTGGATATAAACACACAAATGTGTGATGATACATGTATGTATATATATACGCATATATACATATGCACATAAATTAGTATTTATGTACAAATGTATTTATAAGTGTGATCTCATACAGATGCTACAAATGGAAAGTTGGGTAGGCCCAAAATTAAATGGGAGAAAGAAAGTAGGTTAGTTTGCATTTGAAAAAAAAGCTGCAGGAATCTTCTAATAACTCTAACTTTCTTTATAAAACAAAGGTCTATTTTTTTGAATACCAATATTTTCCTAGTGAAATGGGGCTATGAATCAGGAAATCAGAGTCTCTAAAAACGTTGATATCATGCAAATGGAAATGGATAGGCAAATGATAGTTATAAATAGGATACAGCACAGTGGAGAGAAGGCATTTAATGAAGTGTTGAAAAGAACATCATCAAAGAAATATATAATTGAAAAATAATATGGATGGATCACATAGGAAGAGTGAAGAGTAACCAGTAGCTAGTTTGAATGGTAAACTCATTTCCTTAAAATCTCATAAAGAACAAGTGGATTACTTATGGATATATGGATACTTATGGATACATGGAGTATATCCTCTCTGGTGATCTTATTGGAATATAGAGAAAAAATTACATAATTAAAGGGAATACCCACACTATCAAAGTTTAATGGAATATTGAAATAAATCCTTTTATTATTATAAGTGATATATTTGGGGGATTCACTTAAATTCTGGAAATTAAATCTAACACATTAAAAACTTTGCTTCATCAAAACAAAAAGGGGAAGTGACTGCCTTTTATCTTTATCAGCATAATCATGTGATTTTCTTTTAGATGATTATGTTTATTATTTCATAATTTATATAGTCATTGTATTTTACATATTAACTATTTTTCTACTAATTTTCTAGGTTTTTATTTTTCAAGGTTTTTTTTAAATTTTCTAATTGATTGCATGTTCAGTTCATTAATGCTCTGTATTGACCCTGTCAGTGCATGCTTTTCAGAATTTTGTCCTCTAAGGACCACTTTAGATGAATATCAATAATTTTGATATCTTGTCTCATTATTATCATTTTCTTTATATAATTAGTGTTTCTATTTCTTCTTTGAATCACTCACTATTCATGATGTTTTCTTATTCTCCATTAGGTCGGCATCAATTGTTCACATTCCCTGTAGTTGATATAATCATTTGATTTTCCATAGTCATCTTAAACTTAACATGACCAATATACTATTCATTTCCCTTCCCCTACCAAAATAATCTTCTACTTTTTAATTTCTGTATTTCTGTTGAGGGCACTATAGTTTTTTTTTAATAATTATGTTCACTACTTCTTATAAATACTTACATTGCTTTGCTGATATTTTAATTTTAGAAGACATGATGATAATATTAGCTAACTATGGAATACCTTATGATTTGAGAAGATCTTTATACATGGTCTCTCCCATAAGCATAGGCAATGAAAGGAATTGCTATTTTGTATCTGAATGACAAAAAGATAGAATAACTGATGAATCTTGGGAGGAAGTAACCATGCTAACTTGAGATTTTGTGAAAGATAAGGAATAGCAAGCAGTGTCTAACATATGCCAGATTTTAAAATTCAAAGAAAAGGGGGAAACTGTAGAATCTATTATGCCATTCCACAAGGGAAAACCGATCAGGAGAGACCCAAGGTCCTCCAAGAGAAGAAAATTTTAAAGACAAAAATATAAATTACTACAATGAGGAAGAAAAGGAGCTAACTAGGAAGACCAATGTGGTTACACAAATAAGGCAGATACCCCAGGAAAGCAGAGGCTGGTGACAGTAAATACAAATGAATGAAAAAAAATACAAATGAATGACACATTCATGTAAGATTAACAACAGAAAAGATAAAATGCAGAATGCACTGAGCCCTTTTAATATAGCAAAGAACTGAAGGGTGTTTTCAAAAAACACACAAAAAAGCTATGTTGGGGACAATAAGTGGAACAAAGAAAATCTACAAGCCCTGTCTGGGTTTGATTATAAGATAAAGAATGATGGAGGGATGATAACTCTACTTCACTACTATTTTTCCATTTTCTCCCTACCAATTATAACAAAAATATTTAAGGAAATTAAAAACACCTGGACAGAGAAGACTCTACCCCAGGGTACCAAAAAACAAAATTGCATGCATAATTGCTGAACATTCATCAGTGACAACTGAAAGATCATGGAGGAGTGAAAGAGGCACCACAAGACTGAAGTGTGACAAAAATTGTCCCAGTTTTCATTCATTAATTATGAAGGCCCCATCTTAGTTCCTGATAAGGTAGCTACACAGAGATACCAACATACTTAGGACATCTGGCATTCTGGTCAGGGGTGCTCCTATGACACACTGGGGGTCTCAGGTCAAGGTTAGTGTTTTTATTAGACTTTTCATGATATTTCTTGGAGTCGCTTTCATCAACAAAAAAACTACAGTGAAACATTCTAACTCTAAATTTGTATAGCTTCAGTGAGTTGGGTTTTTCCATACCAGAAGTCATGAAAAAGCTCATTCATCTAAGGTTGTTTGAGGTACAGTGGTAGGGCAAAAGAGCGAACAATAAACTTGCTGTACAGAGATAATGGATGCATATGCCAAAATTAGCTACCTCATCCTGTTTTATAGTTAACTAAAGGAAGCACCTTGATAATGGTTATCAAGGAAGTTCAAGTAAATGAATTCAGGAAAAGAAAGAAGAATAGAACATGCAAAAAACAAGAAAAATAAGATCAAAATTGAGTGATCTGGGAAGTTATTGAACATCCTTAATGATCTGGGCACCATACATATAGTACTATTTAAAATCAGGTTAATGATTATTACCATACTGATAACGTACCCGATGGTCTCTTATCTTTGAGAAAATGTTATTTCATATGCCACACACTTACAAATATCCTGTATTTACCAACAAAATAACAACAAATACCATATACCTTTCAACTCTATCACCTTCTCTAATTACCTATTTTATTCCCACATAGGATTTTGAGGTTAGAAAAAAGCAGTTAGCAAAGGTCATTTTATTTTGGTTTTGCCTCTACATAAATGGTAATGGGTATTAGACAATGGAAAGCTGTGACTACTAGGTTCTTCTTGACAAGACAATATCTCCCTTATCAAAATGTCACCATTAAATACCATATTTTTGAGAGAAAAAAATCATTTACAGGAAAATATTTAGGTTCTAAATAAAACATAGGGAATGTAAAAATATAAAGTTGCTTCTGCTATTCCTTGGTTAACCTATGTCATCATCTCTATAATATATTGTGTGCTCAAATAGACAGTTAATTATGATTATATATACACAATCTATGTTTAACAAAGGTATTGAGTTAAAAAATAAAATGATAATAACTTCATTTTCTAAATTCTTTATAAGTAATGTTTTAATCTTAACCATTACTTAAGACATGTAGTTTTATATCTGAAAAGATTTTAAATGGGAAAGAAAATAAGGTTAGATACCTCATAAACCATCAGCTCTGACAAAAGAAATGCTGTAATCTGCTGCAGAGTAACAACCAAGTGCATAATTTAATAGAGAACTTTACAACAATCAAAGAAAAAAGGGAAAAATATTTTAAACCAATTTTAATGTTAGCACTGTATTCTTACTAAATTAAGCTCCATCTCATAAGTGAATAAAATAATTAAGTAGTGGCAACAGTGCTGTAGGGTCAAAGCAAAACAAGTAACAACAAAGCCAATCTGATTGAGACCAATGTTTATGTAACTTTCCTTCAACTCTCTTTCATATGACCATGAAATAAAAGCCAAAGAGAGTAGATTAGAAATATGTGGATCAAGTCTCCACCCCCATGTCCCCAAAATGATAAATCCCCATCTATATCATATCAGTGCAATTTTCTTTCAACACTTCAGTGTGCCTCTTCTGGACTTGAAGTGAATGTATTTCTTTGCAAATAATACCACCACAATTGATTTTTATACCTTTCCCCCACCACCAATGAACAGAGTTTATCAAAGTATTTTCTAAACAAATTCAGTTTTGCAGTTTATATCAATAGAATCAGAATGAAGTGATATTAGTTTTTAAAACCTAATTTATTAAATGTGAATTTGTAGCTTGGTTATAAGTCATCCCCCTTAAAAATCAAATTTTCTATCTTTTTCTAATTTAAAACCATTCACAAAGTTTTACTCGTTGTTTAAAAAGATGTTGTAGATGAAAGGAGCATCAAAAACTTGATTAAATGCTGTTTTCATCTAAAGGCATAATACATAGAATTTCAAATTATTTATAACCCTGACAATAGAGAAAATATATCATACAATGCTTTTTCCACACCTCACACTGATTTAAAACATCTTAAGTAAATGTTTGCACACATATAATGTGCATAGTCCATATGGGAAACAAATCCTTCCCAATGTTGGCTCCTGTATTTACTTGGTCAGTCAACAAATATTTATTGAGTGGTTATCCTTGGCCTTTCTCTGTTGGATGCTGAAAGTACAAAGACAAAAATAATATATCTCTGTTGTCTACCCTTAAAAAGCTTACATTTTATGGGAGAAAGATAACGTGCACACATAGAAGCATATATAAAATTAATACAATGTATTTTTTTTTGGCAGGGAGAGACACTTTGGCTAGAGGGGATCAGGAAAGGTTTCATGTAGAAGTTAACAGTTGATCTAAACTTTAATGGGACAAAAAAGGTAAATAGGATCACTTTATTCCAAGTAATATAATTTAGGATCAAGCATTTTTGAAGCCCATTATGTGCCAGATAAGGTAAGGGGCTGGGGTTAAAGATGCAAAAGCAAACTAGACACTATTCTCAAAAAATTGAATCCTACCAAGGAGACAAAAAAGAGTTTATTTGAAAAAAAAAATCACTTTTTGATGAAGATGGTTTTACAGGAACCTGGGAAGATTTCTATGAATTGGTGCAGAGTGAAATGAACAGAAATAGGAGAATAATTTACACAATGAGTAAACTATGGCAAATAAGCTTAAAAGAATTAGGGAGTGTGAGTAGTGTAATAACAAACCACAATTCCAGAAAACTAATGATGAAACATTCTACTAACTTCTTGATAGAGAAGTAAAGGATAGAGAATGACTAATAAGACACATACACATGAGCACACATACAAGCATACACACACAGAGGACATAGATAATGCAGAAACTTGTTTGACTATCAATGTTTTTAAAAGTGTTTTATTTTTGTTTTACTTTTGTTCCCATTGGGGGAAGGGGACTTGTAGAGAGGGGTAAAGAAGGAAGAAATTTTTGCTGATCCAGAAACTCTGTGTGTTTGTGTATGTGTGTGTGTATGTATGTATACATATATATATGGAATGTAAGTTAAATATGACTTAACTTTGTTACATAGTAGTCAAAAAAGCTAATGCAATCTTAAACAGAAAAGCTTCCAGCAGTTACTAGTCATCCTGACCTCAGCAGGAGTAAGAAGAGATCCAGAGTATCCTGTTAATCACATATTCAAAGGGCCCTCATATACAAGAGCAATAAAATTTGTTTAAGAGTATGAGATGAGGAAAGAGACTGCCTTAAGCAAAACAAACTAGAAAATTACTGGGCAGGGAGTTGCAAGAATGAAAAGCATTCACCAACCACCTGCTTAAAGAGACCCCCAAATTTAAACTCCCAGGAATATTATATACAAATTTAAGAGTTTCCAGGTCAGGGAGAAAATACTACAAGTAGCTAGAAAGAAACAATTCAAGTATTGTGGAGCCACAGCCAGGATAACACCAGATTTAGCAGCTTCTATATTAAAGGATCAGAGGGCTTAGGATATTATATTTCAGAGAACAAAGAAGCTAGGATGATAAACAAAAATCAACTACCCAGCAAAACTGAGTATGATCCTTCAGGGGAAAGAAATGGATATTCAAGGAAATAGAGGACTTTCAAGCATTCCTGATGAAAAGACCAGCACTGAATAGAAAATTTGACTTCCAAATAAAAGACTCAAAAGAAGCACAAAAAAGTAAGCAGGAAAGGGAAATAATAAAGGACTTGAAAAGGTTAAACTCTTTACATTCCCAAATGGGAAGGTGATACTTGTAACTCATAAGAACTTTCTCTTTACTAAGGCAGTTAGGAGTATATATAGATAGAAGGCACAGGTGTTAAGTTGAATATAATTGGATATCTTTAAAAATAAAATTAAGGAGTGAGAAAGGAATACATTGGGAGAAAGGGAAAAGGAGAGAGGCAGAAAGAAGTAAATTATTTCAAATAAAAGAGGCAAGAAAGAGCTCTTATAATGGAGGTGAAGATGGGGTACGTAGCATGGAATATATAAACCTTACTCTCATCAGAACTGGTTCAAAGAGGAAATAACATACATACTCAATTGGGTATAGAATTCTATCTTTCCTTATAGGAAAGGAGGAGGAGAAGGTGATATGCAAAGGGCAGGGGTGCTCATAGAAGGGAGGGTAGATTGGAAGAAGCAATAATCAGAAGCAAAACATTTTTAGGAGGGACAAGGTGAATGGAGAGAGAGAATAGAATAAACATGGGGAGAATAGGATGGAGGGAAATATATTTAGCAATAATAAATGTGAAAAAATGTTGAAATAAGTATCTCTGATAAAGGCCTCATCTCTCATATAGAGAAATGAGTCTAATTTATATAAAAAAATAAGAATCCCCAATTGACAAATGTCAAGAAATTATGAGCAGTCATTTTTTCAGATGAAGTAGTCAAAGCTATTGATAACCATATTAAAAAATGTTTTAAATCACTATTGATTGGAGAAATTCAAATTAAAACAATGCTGAGGTATTATCCCATATCTATTAGATTGGCTAATAGGACAGAAAAGGACAATGATAAATGTTGGAGGTGATGTGGAAAAATTGAGACAGTAATGTACTATTGGAGTTGTGAACTGATTTAACCATCATTTAGCACAATTTGGAACTACAGCAAAATATTTATACAGCTCTTTTCTGGTGGCAAAGAATTGGAAATTGAGGGGATGCCCATAAATGGCTGAACAATTGTAGTATATGATTGTGATGGAGAACTACTGTAATATAAGAAAAGATGAGCTAGATGCTTTCAGAGAAACCTGGAGAGACTTGCATGAATTGATGCTGACTGAAGTGAGTAGAACCAAGAGAACATTGTACACAGCAATATTGTAAGATGATCAACCATGAAAAACTTTCGCTATCCTCAGCAATATAATGATCTAAGACAACTCTGAAGGACTTATGAAGAATGCTCTGTCCCCAGAGAAAGAACTGATGAAATCTGAATACAGATTGAAGCATTTTTTTTACTTTATTTTTCTTTGGTTTTTATTTTAGTCTGTATTTTCTTTTACAACATGACTAATACTGAAATGGTTTGCATTATTATATATGTATAACCTCTATCAAATTGCTTACCTTCTAAATGAGGGCAGTGGGGAGGGAAGGGAAGAATGTGGATATCAATTTTTAAAATGAACATTGTTTTACTTGTGAGGAAAAAAATGGTAATAAAATTATATTCAATGGGGATCAATGTAAAGTGTATAATGAAGTTCAAAAAATCAGTTTTACAAGTCTAATGTGGAGGAAGTATGGTTAAACATTAGGTTTTTTTTTTCTTTTAAAAATATCCTGGGATTTTAGTGAACTACAAAATCAGGAAAAATCAGCAGTGTGCTATGGTAGCTAAAAATACTGGTGACACAGTGTGAGAGGACCAACTTTGATAGACAGCCCCCAGCAATGCAAGGACCTAAAACAATTCCAAAGGACACATGATAGGAAATGCCATCTACATCCAGAGAAACAACTTTGGAGTCTGAATGCACAGTGAAGCAGATCATTTTCTTTTTTGTTTAAATTTTTTTTTCTTTCCCATGGTTTTTTCCCATTCACTATAATTCTTCTATGCAACATAACTGATGTGAAAATATGATTAATAGCAATGTATGTATAGAGCCCATATTAGATTGCAAGCCATCTTGGGGAGGAAGGGGAGAAGGAGGAGGAGAAAATTTTAAATTTATGGAAGTAAATTTTGAAAACTAAAAATAAATAATTTAATAAATTAGGAAAAAAACACTGGTGAGTTCTTGAATCTTAAGGGAACCTACTGACATTATTTACATTAATAATGGTGTGACAGTCTCTCAGTACTTTGTCTTTATCAGTACACATCTGACATAATGTGTTCAGTTGTGGGTACACAATTTATGAAGGCTATTGACATTGACCTCAAATCTGTAACTTTTCCTTCATTATGCAGATGTCTGCTTCAGCTAAATAAATAAATAGATCATCATGAATGAGAACCTTTTTTTAATCCCCAAAAGATTTAAAGAATTTTTTAAAAATGTTCCAACAGCCTTGAGCAAAGTAAAAAAAAAATGAACAAAAAGGTAGCAAATATTGGCACTCATAATTTCATTTCTACATGGGAATAAATACAACTAGATGAGCAGAGATTAATAAAACAAATAAATAATATAACTGGTAATTACATAAGATGGGCCAACCAGAAATTTTTATCACATGTGTACTGATGTCTATTGATACATTTCCCAAGCCTTTGAATACCACATTTAGAATGTTGTGATTAAAAAATAAAAAAGAAACAAAATATATAATTATGTATAATGAAAAAATCATGGAGAATAATTTAAGATTGTATTGTAAAAATTATATTAATTTAAAAATATTTAGCATTTTCACTATTTTTTAGTGTTTAGGAAAATTATAAGTATACTAGCCTAGGTGACATCCTTAACTCCTCTCTTTATCTCAACTCCCATAACCAATCTATTGCCACATCTGTTTAATCCACCTTCATAAAATCACTCAACACAAGACACTCCTGCTAACTCCAAGCATTTTCACTGGTTATTGCCCAAGCCAAGAATTCTCTACTTCCTCATCACAATCTCCTGGATTCCTTCAAATGTCAGCTCATGTCCCACCTTCTGCAAGAAATCTTTTAAGATTCCTCTTAATACTCATGTCTTCCCTCTGCAAAGATTTCCAATTTATTATATGTGTGTAACTACTTTTTACATAGCTACTTAAAGTCATCTCCCTCATTAGACAGTGAACATTTTGAGAGCTAGGACTTTTTTTTTCTTTTTTTGCCTTTCTTTGTTTAGCATTTATCATAGTGCCTGACACATAGTGGACACAATAAATGCTTGATGACTGAATTCCTTAAAAGGCAGAGATACTTCAATTTTTGTTATGACATTCCCTAGTGCCCACCACAGTTCTCTGCATGAACATTTAATATAAAGTACATAAAGCACTTTATAATCAAACATTATCAAAGAAATCAGAGAAATTGGGAGTAAGTGAATCACATTTATTTATCTTTCTATCAAAAATAAAGTCAGACAAATTATTAAAAACAAAAAGGGCAAAAAATTAAACAGAATAAAACTGCATTATATTATGCATAATTTGAATTTTGACAAAATATTATTCAACACCAAAATGTCCTAACTTACCATGGACTCAACAAAATTTCTGCATGATTATGTTATACTCCCATTCAAAAATATCCTACTGGTTCCCTATTGTCTCTGGGTAAAATATAAATTTGTCAGTACAATTTCCAAGATCCTATACTATCTGGCTCCAAAATAGGGACAAGACTTCTTTTCCATCTCCCCCTCCTCTATTCAACCTTCTCTCTAGGCTGGACTACAAGTTCTTCCCCTAACTAAACATGCCATTTCTTGATCCTATACATTGATGCTAGCTGCATAGTTGTTTAGATTTCATTGTTTCTTCCCTGTCTTTTGGAACCCTTATCTATGTCTCAGGTCAGACACAACCTTCTTTCCTAATAATCCATTCATTAGCTTATTTCCCCTCTTCTTTATCTGTGTGCATAATATATCCTCCCAGCATAATGTCAGTTCCCAGAGGGCAAAGATACTTTAATTTTTTGTTTTGATATTCTTTAGGGCTTACCACAGTCCTTTGCATGAACATTTAATATTCAGTCAATGAACAAGTACTTAAGTGTTAAACATCTTCCAGGCACTACAGATAAAGGCAAAATATAGACCCTGCTCTAAAAAAGCTCACAGAATAATGAAGGGACAATAGTCAAACAATTCTGTATTATATACATACATATGTGCTAAATTAGAAGTAACCAACAGAAGGAAGGTATAACATTCAGAGCGGATCAGAGAGGGCTTCTTAAAAAGGTGTGATTTTAGCTGAAACTTGAAGAAAGGTAGGGTACTAGGAGCCAAAGATGAAGAGTTCCAAGCATGGATGACAGCAAGTGAAAATTTCCAGAAGCTAGAGATGGATGTCATAGGGGAGAAATGGCAAGAAGCCTGAGGTCACTGGATCACAGAGAACATAGAGAGAGTAGAGAGGAGCAAGAACACTAGAAAGTTAGGAAGGGGCTAGGTTATAGAGAACTTTAAAAGTCAAGCAGAGGATTTTATATTTGACCCTGGAGGCAACAGAGAGCCACTGATGTTGGCTAAATGAGAAAGAATGTGTGACATGGTCAAACCTACATTTAGGGTGATTAATTTGACAAATAAATGGAAAAATTAATCAGGGAATTAATTAATAATTAATTAATGAGGCAGGGAAACCAACCCATAGATACTATAGGGAGCATATTCAAAATGTTATGAAGGCAGAAAAAAAACAGAACTTCAATTATAAATGGGACAAGAATAAGCAATTGAAGTTGATGCCTAGGTTACAAATTAGGGTGTTTGGGAGGGTGGTAGGTAGTACCCTCCAAAGTAACAGGGAATATAAAGGTGAGAGCAGTTTGGGATATATTGACTTTAAGATGTCTATAAGATATCTAATTCAAAATGTTCATTAAGCATTAGGAGATGTGAACCTGGAGTTCAAGGGTGGGGGGGAGGGTTTAACACTAGACAAATAAATCTGATCATCAGATCACTATCTACATAAAAATCACAGTTGAAACCATGGAAGTTGATGACATTAGCTTAATAGTACAGAGGGAGAAGAATGGCTAGCAAAGAAATGCTAGTTGAATCCCAAATGGGCTAAACAAGCACTCTGGAACACAAGATGTTGTACTTATTTGTAACCTCTGTACATAGTCCCTTGAACATATTAAACTCAGATTCCAAAATCAATAATCTATAGGCATCCCAGAATCATACAATTTTTAGAGCTGGAAAGAACCTCAGCCTGCATCCAGTTCTACTTATACCATTAAAGGAAACCCTACTACATGATACTCCAAGGTGGCATTTAACTTATTTGATGACCTCTACTTGGGGGGAGGGAGATACACTATTTCCCATTGCATCCCATTCTAAATACAGGTAATTTTCATAATACCAAATTCAACATATGTACTATGGAGCTCATCTTTTGCCCCAAACTCAGTCTTTTCCCAAATTCCCAAGTTTCTATTGAGGGTACAACATTCTTTCAAGGACTGAGGTTTAAAACTTTGAAATCATTTAGCTCCCTTGTAACTCTTAGAAAAATTAAAAGATATCTATCTTGTCTCTTTCTTGGAGGACATAAACAGTTATCCTCTGGCCTTTTCATACTATATGGACCAATATGATATTAATCTTTTGTCCACAGAATTTGCATTTCAAAGAGACAGCACATCTCTGGCTATCTCATGAATTATGGAAAGGATAGATTTTTATTAAAGTTACCTTTTTTTTCAATGAGAACGAGCTTATCTTTGCAAAATAAGTTACCCTTAGGTATATGTTGTCTTGCTTTTTTGCAAGTCAGTATATCATATTCTAATTTTTTTTGTGCTTGCTCAATTCTTCATTCATTTGGTCTACTGATTTTCCTACAAAATTTTCCTCATGAAACTTTATTTTTGAAAGCACATATCTTTCTGTTTTGAAGTGATGAGAAAAAAAACTGGCATAGATGTAATTATGTACTCATCCATGCTTCTGGAATTCTACTAATTATCAGGAATAAATATTCAATTCAAAAACACTTATCAAGTGTCTACTCTGGGTAAGGCACTATGTTAGATGATCTGAACTGAAAGAAGAAATACATCCTCTACATTTTCATGGGCCACCCAAAATCCTTTAATGGGCCAGATGTTGTGCAGTCATGAAAAAAAACTGCTTTCAAGGAGATCACAGAATGTACAGTACACTTAAAACACAGACTAGGGCAAATGGTGAGTAAAAGAGGGTAAAACAAGCCAATGAGGAGAAGGATGCTTTAAAAAGAATTGGCCAAATGGAAGAAGAGGCAAAAAAATGCACTCAAGAATTGAGTGGATTGGTGATAGAATTGGCCAAATGCAAAAGGGAGATATAAAAGTTCAATGAAGGAAATAATTCCTTAAAAAATAGAATTGAGGGGGCAGCCAGGTAGCACAGCGAGTTAGAGCACCGGCCCCAGAGTTAGGATGACCTGGGATCGAATCTGGGCTCTGATACTTAGCACCACAAAGGTATAAAACCTTTGACCTTGTTGCACCAAAACTAGGTTTGTATCCTAAAAGAAATAAAAATAAACAAAAAGGAAAAAAAATATTTATATCAGCTCTTTTCTGGCAGCAAAGAATTAGAAATTGAAGGAATGCCCATTGAATGGGGAATGACTGAACAAATTGTGGTGTGTAATTATGATGGAATACTGTTGTGCTACAGAAATTAGCACCTAGCAGGATACTCTCAGAAAAAACTTGTAAAGACTTACATGAGATGATGCAAAGTGAAATGTACTGTGTACAAAGTAACAATAATACTGTTAGATGGTCAGTTCTGAATGACTTAGCTATTCTCAGCAATACAATAATCCAAGACTGAAATCTGAAAGACTTATGATGAAAAATGTTATCCATCCCCAGAGAAAGAACTGATGATGTCTGAATAAAGATTGGGGCATACTTTTTTTTACTTTATTTTTCTTGAGGGTTTTTTTTTCTATTTTGGTCTATATTTTCTTTCACAACATGACTAATATGGAAATGTTTTGCATGACAACACATGTATAACCTATATTGAATTGCTTACTTTTTCAGTGACAGGGGGTGGGGATGAAGGAATTGACAGAATTTGGAACTCAAAGCTTTGAAAAAAACAGAAATGTTAAAATAGTTTTAATGTAAATGGGGAGAAACAAAATACTAAATAATTTTTTTAAAAAAGAAAGAAAATATAATCAATGCCAGGAGTAGAATCAAATTTGTTTCCCCTCTCTCAATCATGAGAGAATGTACCAGAGGTTAAAATCTTCTGTCTTAGCCTTCAAAATCTTAGGGTTGGGGTGGCTGGGTGGTACAGTGAATAGATCACTGGCCCCAGAGTCATGAGGACCTGAGTTCAAATCCAACCTCAGACACTTAACACTTACTATCCATGTGACCTTGGGAAAGTCACTTAACCCCAATTTCCCTGACCTCCAAAAAAACCTTAGGGTCAATTATTTACTAGGACATGACATTGAAATAATATTTTAGAGATGCATTTGAGTTCCTAGTAGACATAAAACCCCATTGGAAGAGACTGTATGAGATAAAGGAGTATACAGACTGTCCTCAAGGGGCTTAGAGTCTAGAAGAAAGAACACATCAGCTAACTGGGTTTTAGTTAATTAGCTAATGGATTTTCCTATTCCCAATTTTTATTTGAAGGAAAAACCTGTTGACTGAGGATCATTGTTCTTAGAGCATAAAACATTTGATCTAGGTAACTAGATAGCATAGTGAACAGAGATGGATTTTGAGTTTGGAAGACAGTAATTCAAATCTGATGCTGGGAAAGTCACTTAATTCCTCTCTGCTTCAGTTTCTCTGACTATAAAATGGGGATAACAATAATGTCTACCTTATATGCAATGATGATCCAATGAGATAGCATGCAAGATGTACTTTGCAAACAAAATACTTTTTAAAGCAAGTTTCTTTATTTTATCAATCTGGAAGTGACCTCAGAACTTTAAATAAGCTCTGTGGCCTTATTTAAAATAAACAAAGAATACAATATTTTCTTTTTGAAAAAAGTTCCTCTTTCTACCAGTTTGCCACAGTGATTACAAAGGTGCAAAAGGACTACAAAGGACTAAGAGTTATTTTGTGTTTTTGCAGATATATTTGAAAGGAAAGTAACTTTTTTTTTCTAGAGAAGCTTAATAGGGAATTTTCTCCCCCTACCCAGCAAGTATCCGTTAAGCACCCATTAAGTTATTGAAAAGTGAAAGATTAGAACTAAGTCTGTCAAATGAAAACATTAAAAAACAAAGGCAGGTAATGATATCACAAAATACAGGCATAATGATAATTTCAGGTAAGTACAAACAGCTTTTACTTCATTCATTTAGAACATCTGACAGCTGTAATGTTGTTCATGTACCTGAAATGCAAGTTAATGTGGCAATTTTAACAAGACTGCAATCTATACTATAATGTCAGCTTTGTGTATTTTTTTCTGTCACAATAAACAACAAAGTAAAATGATAATAAAATAAAATAATTGGGTAGAGCCTTGTAACATAAGTAGAGAAAAACAAAACAGTAGCACATTTACAGATATTTTGGTAACAAAGCTAAACCTTTGGGGGAAAATGCCCTAAAATTATTACATAAACATTAACTATAGTAAAACTTAAGTTGGTCAAAAAAGTGATGAATGTAATGATTAAGAATGCTAAATTCAATAACCTAATAACATTCTTTGGCTATTAACAAAACTAGCCAGTGTGTTTAGCATGAACTAATTTAACCAATTAGTTTATCACTAAAATGATATTTTAATTAAAATAAATCTTACTAATATATACTTATTTATTCTCCTCAAGGGACATATTACCACCTAATTAACTTAGACTATATAGCTATACTTTCTAAGTAAAAGACAACACTTAGGGTAAAATAAAGACTATCTCACAAATGCCACATTTGTTATTATTGATGTAGGGCTGAATTTGCAAGTTACATCCTATAAAAGCCATCTCACTTATATATCTGTAATCCATGCAGATATTATCAGGTGTCTTTTGGAACATATCAGGTCATTCAATCCTTCTCCAAGCAGAGATAACTAAAAGATGAGATTAAAACATGTGCTTTCTAGTTAAGGATGCCTTCTTTACAGAAACTAATTCATAAACACACACACATTGATATTTTGAACTAAACACCAATTTCCTTTACCAAAAAAAATAAGAAAAATACAATCTAAGGTAATTTTTTAAATGCCAATTTCAAGTAATGAACTGGTCCTTTCTTTCTGGTAGTAACCATTTAAAAAAAAACAATTAGCATGATCTTTAGTTTATATCACTCGCAACACAGCAACGTCAGTTGTAGATCCATTTGTACTTTTCTCTCATACTTCTTTGCTCTCAGAAGACTTTGGCATGATGACTACCTAGGACCACAGATTTCTCATAATTCATCTTTTTCCCTACTAAGGAAAGTTACAATTCATTTGCACTTCTCCTTGATAGATTTTGTCCCTAGTTATCTTAATTTAAGATCTATAAGATTTTCTCAAGATCTGCTATTCCAACTTCTCTTTTGTATAGATGAAAAAATTGAGGTCTATCAGAGATAAATGACTTGCCCAAGGTTTGCTAGACTATTAACAATAGAACTAGAAGTAGAAGTTATTTCTCTTGACTTTCAATTCAACAGTGTTTCTAGTACAACATATTGTCTCCCTTTCAGCTCTTCTTATAAGGCAGAACTGCCTTAAAGCCAGACTTTTTGAAATTTTCTGTCAGAGACACCATGGCAATTTGGAGAAGACTATGAACCCATTCTCAAAACAATGTTATAAAATTTATAATACAAAAAAATCCTCGAAGGATTATATTGGAATTAGTGAGTTAAAGTAAATAACAGCAAATGTTCTTTCTGGCACAATGTATTATTTAAAATGACAATGTTTTTATCAGTTCCTGAAAGAAATTTTGCAACATTAATAAATGAAAAACTTTATGAACTTCTGATTCTTTGAAAAATAGCTCTTTGATATTCAATTCTAGAAAACCATTGCAAACTTTTCCCATCCTCTTAAAAGCAGTAAAAATTCATCTGTAGAAGAATTCTTAGAGAGGGAAGGGGTTGTGAAGGTTGACATCTTATCTAATCATACATTTTGTGATATCTATTTTGAGATAATAATTATAAAGTACTTAGCACAGTACCTGGCACATTGTAAGTACTATAGAAATGTCAGTTATTATTATTACCATTAATATTATTTTATATACAGATACTATATGTGCAAATTATACATTTATATACATATGTACATATATGTACACACATCTGTGATGTACACATATAATAATTTATATTACACCTTTAGTTAGAAAGCCTTTCAAATACATTATCACATTATGATTGTGGAGAAAGGGTCCACTTTCTTCATCACCTTCAGCAACAACTGTTGACTAACTGCCACTAACAGGCAACTAAGAGAGTCTTATAAGAGACAGTAGTGCACACCCTGCCCCCTCTCCCCCCAGCAACTGGTCCTGCTTCCAGTCCACCCTTGTAGCTATCATCTGGATAAATGATTCCTGTGAACAAAAGGGTAAGTTATCTCCAATTACCAGCCAAATGCCACCCACAGGGTAGGCAAGCCAGGATACCTGAAACAGCCAAAGAGGAAGAGAAAAGATTTGTCATGTATCAGACAAGTCAAACTACCACCACCACGACCATGACCACCATTTCCCTTCAGACTCTGATGGAGACCGCTCAAGAACCCAAACTTAAGGGACAATCAAATGCAATTGCTTCTATCCCAACAGTCCTCAGACATCATGCTTAAAAGCAATTCCTGTGGAAATACAGACTGGGAACTGCTCATGCAGCTACTGAAGATCCAGAAAAACAGGTTTTTGCCACCAAAACTCTTGATACTATCAATTTCTGTAATAAAATCTATTTCTGTTAAGATTTTGTGGATGAGTTAAGGGCATTTTAAATGCCTGTTTTGACAATTTTAAATGGTATGACTGGTTTCCATGAGAAATGCTCTTGCCACATGAAACAAGAAGCATTGCTTTCTGCTTTGTTACTGCACCCTAAGAACCATGAGGACTTTCTAATTTACTTGGAGATGAAACCTTATACATGTGCTCTCATCTTTCCATTAGAATGTGAGGTCCTGGAGAGCAGAGATTATTTCAGTTTTTAATTTTAATCTCCAGCATTTAGCCCAGTAATTTGCACATAGTAAATGATTAACAAATGCTTTTTAAAATTAATTTCATCCATTTATGTTAAATGTTCTCTTAAGTTCATGATATTTATTCTAAAAAGGTAGGGATTATTTACCAAATAGCTCACAATTGAATATTTGAGCCTTTCAAATACCAGCCAGTCTAATCTGCTATGTCTGAGTATTAATTGTGTCTTTATTAAGGATTTCAGTCATTTTCATATAAATAAAATCCCATAGTCTCATTCATATGTCCAATTTTTCAATTCAAAAGCTATGAATTTGTTCTCATATTTATAAGATTTATACTAAAATGTTTTTTTTAATTTTTTTTGTAAACATTTATTTTGTTTTTGCTTATTCCTCTTTTTCTAATGTTCTACCTCAAAAGGTAACACACTCCCTTTCCTTGACAGTTCTTCCAGTGATAAGGAGCTTTTACAGAAAGGCACTGTAAGCTTCAATGTACTACATTTTAAGTGTACAAATAAAATTACACATTTTTCAAAGAAAAAATCATTAACATTCATTCTACATAAAAAGCATATTTTCAATCCAATTTTCTCTTAAGAATACAGATCCATAAATAATAACATTCCATACAACAAATATTTAAAAATAGAAATAACAAAATATTCAATGGTCCATAAAAGAGTTATGAAAATTTGTTATTGATTCTTTTTGGTGTCATAAATGTTCTAGGCACTATTCATATGAATTCAATCCCTACCTTATACAAACAAGTACAAAAGACCACAAAATATGTATGTTATACAAAAACTGACCATTTTGATTGATCAATTTTAGCTCTTTTATTCTGATTGATTTTGTTTTTTTTTTCTTATTTAGTTGAAATGGCATAAGCATTATGGAAAAAGACAATTACTACAAATAGGACTGTAAGATAAATGAACATTCTTAGCTTTCCCACTTAGGCTGAGTAGGCTATAAAATTATGGGATTTTCAAATTAATTAAGAGCAATTGTTCTAGAAAGTTATGACTTATAGAAAATATTCTCTTTTGTAGCAAAAACCATACTATACTTGCATACTCTATAATGATATTTTTACTTAAGATACTAGTTATAGAAAGCATCAAAATAATCCCAATTTTGGTCATGCATTTCTCCTTTATTTAATATGAATTGATTGTTATCAAGTGACCTTTGATATTAGAGATGTTTCATTTTTAATAAAATTCATGATTACAGTGGAGAAGGAAATGAAAAATCTTATAAAGGAAATTAAATTCATGCATCAAAATTTCTTTTCTCCATTTCCTAAATTCTGGGTATCTACTATGTTGCTAGATTTTTTCTGTAACAAAAAAAATCTGATATATTTTGTGTATGTTATACATTTCTTTTTATCATTGACCTCTGAACTTTGACTATGAGCATGATCACAAGGATGAAAAAAAGTAAACGTATTAGTCATTTAATGTCAAATGCCTTTCCAGAATTTTTGCCCAATTCAAAGTATCACCAACAGTGTTGGTGTATCTGTCTTCCCACAGCCACTTTAACATTAAATATACTTTTATTTCTTACCTTTTCCTATTTTCTCAGTGTAAAGGGAAATCTTAGAATTGTCTTGATTTTTATTTCTCTTATTAGTGATCATGAACAAGCATTCATGTGATTGAAATTCTTCACTGTAGTCATAGTATCCTTGTTTTATTGGTATTATAGAATATATATGTGTGTATAATGTTTTATATGCACACACACACACACACACATATATGTAATTCCAAAGCAGGAATGGATTGCATATATTGAAAATCTTTGTTATATGGAGTTTGCTTTTCTCTTTAAGTATAAAATAAATTCAGCAGGCAATTTTCAAAGCTGTCCTCTTTGTCTAGGATTCCTTTTGACCTTCTTTCTTTCTCTTTTATTTTTTATTTTGGTGGGGGGAGAGATGAGAGAGGGGGAGGGTAGGAAAAACCCATCCTTACCTGCTTTTCCCTTCCTTCCTCATCTCTTTCCAATTAAAATTAAAAGAATAAAATCAAAAATCTTACTGTAAAATTACATAGTGAAGCAAAACAATTTCCCATACTAGTCACATATTTCTCATTTACATCTTGAATTTGTCACCTCTCCTAGAGGTGCATAGTATCATCGGTACTCTGGAATCATGGTTAGTCCTTTCCTTCATCAATATTCTTAATTCTTTGAAAGTTGTATGCCTTTACAATGTCTCCTTCCTCTTTTAAGTATTTACTCTGTCTCTGTGATTAGTTTTGGTAGAACTTATTTAAATGATAATTTAAAATAAATAAATAAATTTAAATGATAATCTGTTGCCAAAGATTCTCCAGTTTCTATTGGCCTACGTTTTCCCTTTTTCTTTCATTATATGTTGTGAACAGTCAAAAAATTGCCTTCATTCTCTTCTATTTAATTTTAAATTTGTTTTCTAACTATTTTCCACTATTTCCCTTTCATTCTATTCTGAATTTTGTTTTCTTATTTGTTTTTTTTATTAGACCAATGTGTGATATTTAATGATAATTAACTAATCATCACTACGTAGTCAATGATGCTGAAATAACTATTTGTAAGAATTTTGTAGTACAGGATTATAGGCATGTAAAACAAATAGGCAAGATCACTGAGGCAAAGTCCCTGAAGCAATCCTTCTAGGCTGTTCCCTCCCAAACTACATTGAATTGGCAGCTCGTTAACAGCCCATTAGGGGCAATGATAAACCATGTGACAAAAGCAAATGCTTTCCTTCTTAATGAGAAAGTCATAGGATGTTAGGTAAAAGCAGAAGGATTAAACAAGCCTCTTGTTCATCCTCTACATTTCTGGTGTTCCATTTATGGCTAGAAGTACTTCCAAAGAGTCCTTGCTTTAGAGCCCAAAGGAGGACCAGGAGTTTCCCGTTTTCTTTCTTTTGCTATTCAATTACAAAGTTTGTGGGTATTAGAAAGGTCTCTATGTATATTATGTCACAGGATCCATGGAACAATTGTGGAATCATTTAACAGGTAATGAAACTGAAGCATGCCAGTTTGTCCATTGTCACACAGAGAATAACCAACAAATTTTGGATATGGGGTTTCATTTAGAAGCCAGGATTGTATAGTGTCCATGCATAATATCTTCTAGTACCTTCAAGGAATATATGTCCCTTGGATGTCTAATGTGAATGGAACTAGATAAGGAGCCAGGAAACCTGGATTTCAATTGTACTAATGGTGCTTACTAGCTATATTGTGGTAGGAAAGTCACTTACCTTTCCAAGATCTAGTTTTCTCATTTGTATAAGTCTGTTATACCTTTTAATTGTAATAAGCTACAAATAAATGCATCCCTTTTTTAAAGAGGTAGAATAGGCATAAATATCAGGACATGGTGACTGAAATGGGCTAGGAGTCTTCCCTCTGAGGGACATAATCCTCTTACCCCACCACCATTACCAGCCATCTCCAAATAAATCCTCCTTAAATCCTCCACTGAATATACTTTCTTGCTTTTATTTATTCTATAAAAAACTGTAGATTTAATCAAGATATGAGCTCACATTTCTATATTACTTTAATTTTATTACTTTACTTTTTTAATTTACTCTTAATTTTTATACTAAATTACTTTAAATAGTACTTCCTCTTCAACAGCACTGTGAGGAAAATAGTACCTAGCCTTGTCTCTATTTACAGATGAGGAAACTGAGGCTCAGATAGTTTAAATAACTTGTCAAAGGTCACACAGGTTGTAAGCATCATAGACAGGGTCTAAATTCAGTTTCTCTGACTCCAGAGTAAGGGTTCTTCCTGTTATTCTTTTATCAGAGTTAGTGCTAAGACTTTTATGTTATATTTGACAAGACAATTCCTCTCTCTGGTTTCTGGGTTCTTCATCCAAGGCCTAATATTTTTCAGTTATCACTGTCATAACCTTCTCATGCTTCTCTTGCTTCTTGTATCTTAATGTAAAATTTTCTATTCAACTCTGGTTTTTTCAGCAAGAATGCTTGACAGTCCTCTATTCCACTGAATGATCATATTTTTCCCTGAAACATGATACTCAGTTTTGATGGGTAGGTGACTCTTGGTTTGAATCCTAGCTCCATTGACCTCCAGAATATCATATTCCAAGCCCTTCAATCCCTCAGTGTAGAAGCTGCCAGATCCTGGGTTATCCTGATTGTGTTTCCACAATATTCATATTGTTTCTTCCTGGCTGCTTGTAATATTCTCTCCTTGATCTGGGAATTCCAGAACCTGGCTATAATATTCCTAGGAGTTTTCTTTTTGGGATCTTTTTCAGGAGGGAATCAGTGGATTCTTTCAACCTCTGTTTTTCCCTCTGGTTCTAAAACATCAGGGCAGTTTTCTTTGAGAATTTCCTGGAGGAGGATTTCTAGGTTCTTACTCTGATCATGGCTTTCAGGTAGTCCAATATTTTTTAAATCATCTCTCCTGGATCTATTTTCCAGGTCAGTGATTTTTCCCATGATATGTTTCACATTGCCTTCTATCCTTTCATTTGTTTGGATCTGTTTAACAGAATCTTGATTTCTCATAAAGTCATTAGCTTCCATTTGATCCAATTTAATTCTGAAGCAATAATTCCCCTCAGTGAGCTTTTGAGATTCTTTTTCCATCTGGCAAATTTGGCTTTTTTAAGGCATTCTTCTCCTCATTGCCTTTTTGAGCCTCTTTTGCCATTTGAGTCAGTCTGTTTTTAAGGGGACATGCCCTAGTGAAAATTCCATGAGACTTCTTCTTGTAGGATTAGAGGATAAAGAGCTATTCTAGAAGAATCACTACAACAGCATGAGATACCAAAATTGGACCCAAACAAGTCTGTACATTTGTTCCTTCTCCAGCTAAAATGCCATGGAATCTGGTAGAGGAAGTAAGCAAACACTTTAGGTATAAAGATTTTCTGGTACTCATTTGTAAAGGATTTTGCCTTATTGGATACCATAATCTTTAATTTCAATTACTCACTGACACATAATTAAATTTTTGAGGTGTGAGTAGGGAAGCACATTACATGATATTAACTTAGATTTGAGGGAAAAAGACATATAACACATAGAAGCTTCGAGAAAGTAAATTTAAGTTTGACATAAGAAAAAATTTCATAAAGGTTTTGGTGTTATCCAAAAGTGAGATAGGCTGCCTCAAGTACCTACAGGTTCCCCATCACTTGAGTTCTTTGAGCAAAGTCCAAATGGGAACTCATCATTTCTTTTAGGTAGAAATTATAATACAAGGCATCTGAGTTCTCCTTCCTCTCTGAAATTTTACAATTCTTTGGCTTCCCAGTTACTAAAAATAGATACAACAAAAAACCTCCTGTTTCATTTTCAAATTCATTTTAATAAAGTAATTGGATTTGTAGTACCTCATTAACAACAGATTGTTAAAACTCCTCATGACATTTACTGATAACTTCTACTCCTCAGAGTTTTTAAATCAGTATTTGTCACTGAGCAATGTTAAATATTCAGAAGGAACTTCAAAACAAAGTTGAAATAATTAAATATGCTACACTGAGTAAATTTTATTATGAGGACAGATGTTCTTTTTGACTTTTATTAAGCAGTTTTTTTCAGTTACAAGGTTTGGTCTATTAACACAGGAGATAACATCTTCACAGAACTCTGAATCCAGAGCTAGTGTAGCAAGAGGACTACTTTATTTTCCCCAAAGTCTATGAGTGAAACTTGAGATAGAACTTTTTTTTATTCAAGGGATAACATTAATTTTAAATCTTCACAATTAGAGGAGGCAAACTCCTAAGGGGAAAAAAAATTCCATTCTTATCATTGGTCAAAAAGAAAAAAAAAGATATGTTAAAGGTGCTTAAAGAAAAACAATAAAATGTTACAAATATTCATCATTTCTGTAGAAGTGTTTTTACTAATGTCTTTTATTAAACTTCAAGGCCATATTATAGTAGCACCGTTCTTGGTGTCATATTACAAAATTCTGTTAGGAATGGAAAATTAGGATCAGTATGTTTCTCAGCAATAGCAAGTAATTTCCATATTCTCATTATTTTAGATTGTTTTAATGAGGAAGATTTAAAGTTATATATCTTTAACATTAATAATCCTGGTTGGGTTTTTTTTTTGATGCATTAAACACATACATGCACCCTACTCATTCAAATATGGGAAAAAAGTTCCAACATAGAAATAACATTTAAATTTCTATCATATAAACCATTATGCCCCATAGACTTTACTTACATTAATGAACAAAATTATAATATCAATGAATAAAACACAAAAACATTATGACAATGTATTTAAATTTCAAATATTATTTGTAAAGTTCTATTCATGGAAATAGTGTTTTTCTTACTGAACTTGATTGAACTCAGACTCAAAATCTAAGCTATATCAATAATGGCAAATGAACTGGGCTATAATTCTGTATCAATCACTCTCCATAGCAGAATTAGGAAAATAGTATTGAAAATAATTTACCCTCTATTCTTGGAAAAATTTTCATTAGTCAGTTATTGAAAATGTTTGACTCTTGAGTACACAATTTCTACCACTGTATACATAAACAACTGAAGTACTTTTTTTTAATTTTGAAAGAGTTTCACATAAATATTTTCTTCTTGCTAAATATTCAACTCCCTTCTTCTAGAGGCTATACCCTAACCTAAAACTAATTTCTCAATTAATATTTATATCAGGCTTCAATCCTCTAAGAATCACATAGGTAGTAACATGAATAAAATCATAATGATTTTATTACTCATCTGACAATTATTTTTGCTTTATACATGAAAAAAGTTAGTTGAAAAGACATAATTTTTAAAAATACTAGGTACTATCTCATCTAAAATTAATTTCAAGTGATTTTATCTTTTAATACAGTTCACAATAACTACTATTAATATCTAATATAGAATATAAGCATTTAATTTCTACATTCACTGAGAAATTTAAAAAATAATAAAATTAATTCAATTAAATAAACATTTATTAAACACCTACTATTTAAAAAGTAGGCTAGCAGTTGCTATGGAATACATAGAACCTGTTTCCTGACCATAAGGAATTCAAATTCTAGTGATATGTGATATGCATAGAAATGACTGCAAGTTAGAATGTGAGAATTAGGAGAGCTATTCTATAGAGAGTCCTACTCCAGCACTTTGTTTTGATTTATAGATCTTACCAAGTGGGAAGGGTTCTGAGTGCAGACTTTCTCATGGATTATATGTCCATCATATGAGGACCAATTTTAGGAAGTTCACTACCAGGTTGGCCAAAGGGTGATGATACATTTTTCAGTCACACTAATTCTCAACCAGTCATAAAGAAGTTTTGGTCTATTTTGATAAAAAAAAAAGTAACAACATTTATACCAATGAATCTTTGGCTCCCTGAAGCCCTAAAGTGCTAACAATGATGTTTAGAAGCAAAAATTCACCTCTTTTCAGGAGAGAGGTGACTTGGGATCATAGAGTTATATAGAAAAATCTAGAAAGGAACTCACAAAACATCTAGTCCTCCTGCCTCATTTTACAGATGAGGAAACTGAGGTCCAGAGAGGTTAAGTGACAGCATGGTTAAGTCAAAATCTGCTCCCCTACCCTCATATTTTTCACTAACTGCTTCCTCTTACAGTCCAAGTATGCTAAGTCTAATACCTCTTCTACATGACAACTTTTCAATTCCTTAAAAGACTGATTCAGTCTCCAGTCCATTCCATCTTCTACACATACAACACACCTCCTTCAAGTTAAATATCATCAGTTACAATAGCTAATTATCTTATTAAGTGGTTTTATTACTTGAAATTTTATTCCTCCTTCAATTTGGATATTTGTATGCATATATTTGGCTAAAATATTAGTTGCTTTTAATGATGCATACTGTTAAGTCAAGCAGATAAAATATAATTTGCACTTACCTGTATTTTAATTGGCCAAGAAAAGTTGCTGACATACACATAGAATGTAATGTTAGGATTGCCTCTGAAATTAAATTTTTCACAGGAAAAACTATCTCTGAATTCCTTTATTTTGACCCTGTAAATTAGCAGAATTTCCTCTCCAGATATTGTTCCAGCTAAAATGCAAATAATAATAGTTTTAGAATCCATGTAAAGCCAAAAGGTCTGGTTAAAATAAAGCAGTATAATTTCACACTCACTCATTATTAAAAAAAAAAAAAACTATTACTGTATATTTTAAAATATAGTCTGAATACATTTACCTTTATAGATTATGATAAATTAGGAATAAGACCTAGCTCTGTTATTTCAATAATAATCAGAATTTCCAGATAAGTGTACTTTCACTCCTAATTAGAGACTTAAAGAGTTGCCCAGAGCACTGAGAGGTGAGGTGATTTGCCTAGGTTCATACAGCCAATAGGTGTCAGAAGGAGAATTTGAACTCAGGTCTTCCTGATACTCAGGCTAACTCTTTTTGAGCCACTATATCATGCTCAATCATACCACAAATATTCAACTTGCTAAAATTGGATATTATGAATGAAACTTTGAAAATAATCATTTAACTCCATCAGAAATGTTCTGGTAGTTATTATTCACAATGAAAAGTGTAAAAGTAAGCCAATGAACTAGTATTTCTAAATTTCAAAATAGAGATCTCTACTAATTTAAAAATAATAGGGAAGTAGAGGAAAAGTCTACACTTTAAATAAATGCTCAATTCCTGAAATACATGGTAGGCAATCAATATCTATTTCTGGAATTTAATTGAACAAAATGATGCCAAGTTAATCCTGCTTCAATGTTAAACTGATATCGAATTAGCGTACTGGCATACACTTACTGGTATTTCTAGACTGACTGAAAATAAACTGTTTTTATATGTTAAGCATCCCATTTGATAATCTCTTTCATGTGATTAAACAAAAGAAAATGTCAGCCCAAGTCAAATTCAGTGATTATGAATCCTGAATTAATGAATTCTATAGTATTGAAGTTTACCTATAATTTGGGTATGTAAAATTAGACATAACAAAATCTAGATGACAATTTTATTTTTATTTTTATCTGAATGTTTTGATATTGTTCAAAATCCTTAAGTACATTATAAACTATTATTCATGTGTGTGTAATATATACATTATATATACATATACATTGTGTGGGTAAAGATATAGTATTATTGATAGTGATACGTATGGAAACTAGCAAATGTACATTACTGGTTTTTAAAATTTTATAAGGATAGGGGCTAGACCTATATTTCACTGTTATAAGGAGCTACAAGATGAGGAAACCCTCTTTACCAATAAAACCCTACATGTTCTTTGCAATTTGTAGTTATAGAAAGCTGACTAGAGCACTGAGAGAAAAAAAGGGATTTCATGCCATGGTCATGCAACCAGAATGTTGCAGAGGCAGGGCTTGAACCCAGGTCTTCAAGACTTTTGAGATCAAGGCTTTCCATTTTTAACCGTTTATCTGGATGATAGTTATAAATCTAAACTTCCACATTTTTGCAAGCTAAATATTGATAGCTTTCAGTCTTATTCAATAGTATATTTGTGACATTTTATTCATATAAATGCATTTTATTCATAGAAGTATAAGAAAAGAGAAAGGGAACATACTTTCCCCCTCCAGGGGTGACAGTGGTGGTGGTGGGTATAATTCAACATGAGCATTTGTACTTTTCCTTGGACGTATTATTCAAATAGCAATAAATCCAGTTCATAGAAGCTTTCCTTAAAAAGGTTTATTAAATAAAGCTTTTATACTATCAACACTAAAGTTGAAAGGGGGAGGGATTTTATAGGTTGAAAATAGCAGATAAGCCAGTGTTATCACCACACACAGAAGAATTTCATTGTATAATATCAATATTAAGGTTAATAATTAAATTCTAGCTTCAACACTGAAACAAAGAATTTAAATCTCAGTCTCTCCAGTCATTAACTGAGTAATTTATCTTAATTAAAATCACAGCTTTTCATAACAGTACCATTTAAAAATTTTAAATAGAATACAAGTTTTTTGCTATCCATGTAATTTTAATTGAATAAGGGAGAAAGTTAACATGTTAATGAAGCTTTATTCATATTACAAATTATTGTCCATGTTTAACTAACACAATTAATAAAACATAATGATAATGCAAAGAATATCTTAAGTTTGCTACTGAATTTGAGAAAAAGACAATCATGTTAGAATAACTTCTATTTAGTGCTTTTAACAATACAGAGAAAAGAGATATATCATTAAAAATATTCTTACCTGTTGAACTAATGGACCATGTAATGTTCAGATTAAAGTTGTTTGATGCGTTAATGGAAATATCCAAATTTTTGTTTGACTGACAAGAAAAAGAAAATTAAATATAAAAGACCAGAATTAAACAACATGGCATCCTAAATACTATGCCTTACCCAATACATTTCTCAAACAATTCCTCATCCTAGGTGTCTTTCACTACAGAATGAATGCTGGATTTCACCCCCAAGAGAGATTTTTTCTTTTGAAAAAAATATAATTTTTAATACACTTTTATGCAA
Organism: Petaurus breviceps papuanus; assembly: GCF_028583685.1. Classification (NCBI taxonomy): domain Eukaryota; kingdom Metazoa; phylum Chordata; class Mammalia; order Diprotodontia; family Petauridae; genus Petaurus; species Petaurus breviceps. Next base: position 91,571,069 of record NW_027186296.1, on the reverse strand, counting down.
AATAGAAGCAAATTATTTTGTTATATTAGCAATCTAGAATTGCATCATAAAATTTTTCTCTAGTGATTATTCCAGCACAAATAAGAGCAACTTATTTTATGCCCTTTTTTTGTCAGTGAGGTAGCTTTCTTCAGAGATTTCATTATTAGTTGATGTTTTCCATTATTATTTTTTCCCCTGACCAAGTTTTAATCCTGTTCATATTAATTTATACCTCAACTTTCAACCTAAAAACTAATCTGCTCCTGGGTTAATGACCACTTGTTATAATGGAAATTTTTTTTAAAGTATTGATGATACATAGTCACTAAAGTATTTTACAATTCTGAAAATTCTATTATTTTATGTTTCTAACTATGAGTGATATCTATTTTCTATTTACTATTGGTTTTTATTTTCAATTTGCAAATAAAGAATATACAACATTTATACTTTCCCTAAATCTTCAGAAAATATGCTTTCTGGGCTCCCTATTTGAAAGCACTAGGCTTATATACTGAGAGTAAAATACCAAAGAATAAAAAACTTTTATTACATTTTAGTGTTGATTACTTTATTTTTCAAGTGTGTGTCCTCTTAAAATAAGTCTCATGGTTAAATAACTGAAATTCAGCAACAGACTGGCTAGATAATACTCTTTTTATTTGTTAATGTTTTGACAAGTCTTTCTTCATTTTAGTAGCCCAACACAGAATTATGTTGGTTTTAAGCAACTTAGTTTTCAATTTTACTGACAAAATACAAATTTAAAACATATTTATTTTACTTGGAATATTGTCATATAAAAGTATATATGTGTATATGTACAGAGAGATGGATGTATATGTGTGAGTGTAAGTGTGTTTGTATAAAACAATGTAATGGTCTTCCACGAAAAGTCCCAACTTTATATTCCACTCTGGTATGAAAGTGACTTTGGGCTCCTGCTGGCTATACACCTGCTATCCAAGTTCTAGGAGTTCCTTCTCAAGCTGAAAAGGTTCTGAATCAGGGCATACCCTGAGAGTACATGTTGGTTGTCTCAGAACTGGCTAATTCAGAGAAGCTCATTACTAGGTTGACTGCATGATGATGAATATTTTTGGTCAGAGAAATCTTTGAAAATTGTCTATGTGAGTTATAAAGTGATCTACACTGGGCAGCTAAGTGGCACAGTGATTAGCTGAGCTGGAGTGAGGAGGACCAGAGTTCAAATTGGACCTCAGACACTAACTAGTTGTTTAATTGACCAGGTAAATTACTTAATCCTGTTCAATTCACTTTTTCTCATCTGTAAAATAAGATGGAGAGGAAAATGGCAAACCACTCTAGTATTTTTGCCAAGAAAACCCTAAATGTAGTCACAAAGAGTCAGACATGAATGAAATGACAGAAAAGAAGTGAGCTACACTGGTAGAAGTACACTCATTGAGGAAATTACAAACATTAAAGTGTTTACAGATTATTTTAGACATTAACTAGCCAAGAATTTTAAAGATAGTTGAATAAATTTAGAAGCATAATTTATCTAAGTGATTTTGCCTTATTTCTTTGGTCACAAATTTTGACAGTTTTAAAGAGCATGAATTCCTGCTCAAAATTTTAATTTTTTTTCTTTTTAAGGGAAAAAATTACAAATGTTATTATAGTCTAATTAATTACAGTAGCGGGTGGAGGACTGGGCTTGGAGAGAGGAAGACCTGAGTTCAAATGTGGCCATAAACATTTACTGGCTTTGTGATTCGGAGTAAGTCATTTAAATTCTGTTGTCTTGAGTTTCTTCATCTGTAAAATGGAGTTAATAATAACACCTACCTCACAGGGTTGTTGTGAGAATCAAATAAGAAAATAATGATAAAATACTTAGCATGATGACTGGTACATAGTAAGTGCTACATAAATGCTAGTTATTGTCATTATTATTATAAATCACCATGAAATGACATGAGACTCAATCTGATACATTTTTTCTTTCTCTTTTTTTTTTAAAGCAGTTGGGGTTAAGTAACTTGCTCAAGCTTACATGATCAGTTATTTTGTGTGGGTGCCAAGTATCGGAGGCCGGAACCGATCCTGGGTCTCCCAACGCTGGGGCTGGCGCTCTTACTGCGCAACCTGGCCACCCCAATCTGACACATTTTTAAAGCATATCTTCTAGGCAATTTCCTCTAATTTTTAATTTTTCAACTCTTGCCTTTCCTTTTAAAATTACGTTTATTTTTTTCTATGCTTTTTCTTTACAAGTAGGCTTTCCATTAAAAAAAAAAAGATAGTAAAAGGGGGGAAAAGACCTGTTAAGTGAAATCAACTAACACAATGAACAAGTCTGCCAAAGTATGGAATAGCACACGCAGAATAAACTATTATTTCTAATGGACAGAACAAAATAAAATAAACAAATAAATCACTTATAAAAAGAATGTGAATTTTTAAAGACAAGTGCCAAAGAGTGTGCCCAGTAATAACAGTTGTTATTTACTAGGACAGAAGACTGAAAGGAAAAGAAAAAGGGAATTCTAAAATTAATTATTTGATCCAATTATTGAATTTGCTCCTCTTCCTTTTCTCCCTATTTCAGTGACTTCATTAGACCCTCTAGCTAAAGGTATCCTCTAAATATGCCTGTAATGGAAAAGAAAATATTTTTTTCTCCCAGGTAATTCCCATAAAAATTTGTTTTTCAAGCAAAATATTTAAAAATTTGTAAAATATTTATGGTTTTTAACAATCTCAAACCTCTTTGGTATGTTAGTTTTATAAATATTCAGAATATCTTCTGTAAATATAATACAGTTCACATTAACTAAAAGAACAAAAATATGTGTGTATATATGTATATAAATATGCATGTGTGTCTACATACACATCTTGAAGAATATGAACATTCTTCAATGCTTTCATAATGAGTAATTATGGATAGAATGGATAGCAAAATATGCACATTATTTTATGTCATCTTAAGTGTCTTTACCTGGATATATTTTCCATTTGATTTGAATCAAATGATGCAATGATTTTAAAATATATACAATTTAAATAATATATCTAAAATAGTTTATACATCAATATATGAATCAACAACTGATATACTAAGTTGCAACAGCCATAATTCAAGCAACGCAGAAAAAAATTACTACAATTACAAAAGGACCAAAAAAGATTCATGTTTTAGTAAAGAGTAAATATTCTCAAAATGCTTTCTATCAGGAATGTCCAATTTATTAGAATTTTCCTAGTTTGAAAGAATGATTACAAGATGAATGCTTGTGTATATTGTCTGAAAATGAAAGATATATTTAAATTACAAAACATCTTGGAAAAGCTTCACAAAAGCTCACAGAAAAAGCCTGAATCTTATTCGCAAGTGAATTTCATATCTATATTCATATTTTAGAAAACAAAAAGGGAGATAGGGTTGGGATCATTCATAAAACTCTACAGAGAACTAACTCTGGGAAGAGGCAATATCACAAAGAAATGTAACAAAAAAGTTGAATCCCTCGCTCCTAGTATTATTATGTTATGGAAGATGAAAGATGCTTTCTCACCTGTTCTGGATTTGCAATGAAGTTTATGGCTGTATGATGGCGATCATCTTCCTGTAACAAACTGAAGGTAAACTGGTAGTCAATCAAAAGGCTGTCTGTGGACGAAGCAAAGCATAAGCATGAAAGTCTTCCATATCTGCTTAAAATTACATTTGCCAAGTGTAATATAGAATCTAAAACAGATTGCAGATTTTTAGTTAAAATATAAGTTTTATTAGATGTTAGAAAGAGATTTCTGCCCTGAAAATATAAAATTTATCATCAAGCAACTGATGGAAAAAATGTAAAAAAAAGAATTTCCCAATTATATATTAAAAACACAATTATTGAAAAGATTCAAGCAGAGGCAGGGGTGGAGTCAAGATGGCAGAGTAGAAGCAGGACCTCCCAGTGGTGCTGGCTTCCACCTTCATCAATCTATGTAGAAAGGGGACTCTAAACAAACTTTGGTGCTACAGAACCTAAAAAATGACGCAGAGAAGCTAACCTCCCACTGAGGACAGCCCAACAGGCCAGCAGGAATTGGCCAGCATAGGGCTCTGGGAGCTGAATCCAGCCCCACACTGAGATTTTAACCCCAGGGAAGGCCTGACCAGCTGCCAGCTGGAGGGACTCCAGATCAGCACCAGTTGTGGCCATTTCCAGAACTATCAAAACATAGATGAGAAGGAAAAGGGAGAGGTCAGTGCAGTCTGGACTTTGGGACGCAATAAGTGGGAGTGCCTGGCTTTTGCCCCTAGGGCAAGAAGCCACTGAGACGCCTGGCACAGACAGCCAGCACCATGTGGCAGCTTCAGCTCCTGGCCTGAACAGTATGGGGCAACCAAGAGACCATTCTGAGGGGTAATCGCCCTTGCTTTAACCTGCTTGGATCTGGAATGCAGTCTAGGGTGGAGGTGCTGGGGTATATGTCCAGCTTGCCAGAGCATGTGGAGACCTCAGAGAGGGCACCCATCTAATACCTCCAGCAGCTGTGAAAACCCCAGCAGTTAGGACAAAAGCTCCCTTGTCTTGGGGGCTACTGTGGCAAAAAGCCCAGGGATCAAGTGACTGAGCGGTGACATGACCAGGAAAAGGAAACAAAGCAGACAGAAGATTCTAACATTAGACTCCTATTTTGGGGGACAAAAAGGAGAAAAGCATGGAACAAGAGGAAGAAAGTGAAGTCAGAACTCCTGCACCAAAAGCTTCAAAGGAAAATAGGAGCTGGTTACAGGGCATAGAGGACCTTAAAAAGCAGATAAGAGAAGTGGAAGAAAAATTGGGAAAAGAAATGAGAACAATGCAAGAAAATTATGAAATGAGAGTTAACATCCTGACTGAAGATAATCATAACTTTAAAAATAGACAAACTCAAATGGCAGGAGACGCTCAAAAAAGGCAACGAGGAGAAAAATGCCTTAAAAAGTCCAATTTTCCAGATGGAAAAAGAATCTCAAAAGCTCAATGAGGAGAATCATTGCTTCAGAATTAGATTGGATCAAATGGAAGCTAATGACTTTATGAGAAATCAAGATGCTGTTAAATAGATCCAAACAAATGAAGAGTCGAAGGCAATGTGAAATATCTCATGGGAAAAACCACTGACGTGGAAAATAGATCCAGGAGAGATAATTTAAAAATTATTGTACTACCTGGAAGACATGATCAAAGTAAGAACCTAGAAATCATCCTCCAGGAAGTTATCAAAGAAAACTTTCCTGATGTTTTAGAACCAGAGGGAAAAATAGAGGTTGAAAGAATCCACCGATCACCTCCTGAAAAAGATCCCCAAAAGAAAACTCCTAGGAATATTATAGCTGGCTTCTGGAATTCCCAGATTAAGGAGAGAATATTACAAGCAGCCAGGAAGAAACAATTTGAATATTGTGGAAACACAATCAGGATAACTCAGGATCTGGCAGCTTCTACACTGAGGGATTGAAGGGCTTGGAATATGATATTCTGGAGGTCAAAGAATCTGGGATTAAAACCAAGAATCACCTAGCCAGAAAAACTGTGTATCATGATCAGGGGGAAATATTGCCATTCAGTGGAATAGAGGACTTTCAAGCATTCTTGATGAAAATACCAGAGTTGAACAGAAAATTTGACATTCAGATACAAGAAGCAAGAGAAGCATGAGCAGGTAAACAGGGAAAAGAAATCATAAGGAACTTATCAAAGTTGAACTATTAACATTCCTAAATGGAAAAACAATAATTGTAACTGATGAAACTTTTCTCAGTATGAAAATAGTTGAAGTGAATAGAATTTATATATATATATATATATATATATATATATATATATGTTTACAAGTATACCTAGATAGAGGGCACAGGACCAATTTAATAGGAAGGGATGATACTTAAAAGGTGAAATTAAGAGTTGAGAGAGGATTATAATGAGAGGAGTTAGGGAGAGACAGAATGGAGTAAACTATCTCATATAGAAGAGGCAAGGGAAAATGGTTACAAATGAGGGGAAAGAATAGGAAGACAAAAGGGAATGGGTCAATCTTATTCTCATTGAATTTGACTTGGGGAGGGAAGGAAATACACACTTAATAGGGTATCTCACCCTATAGGAGAGTAGGGGGGAAGGGGATGAGAGGGGGAATGATGGAAAGGAGGGCAGGCTCAGGGGGAGAGAAGTTGGAAGCACCCACTTTTGAAAAGGGACGGGATGAAAGTAGAGAACAGAACAAGTAGGAGTTGGGATAGGAGGGAGAGAAATATAGTCTGTCTTTTACAATATATCTACAATGTTATTGTTCTGCATTAGCTACACATGTACATTCTATACTGAACTGCTTATCTTCCCAGTAAGGGTGGATGACAAGGGAGGAAGGGAATTAATCTGAAATTGAAAGTTTTAAAATCAAATGTTTATACATATATACATATACATACATACATACATACATACATACATACATATATATATATACTATCATTAAGATATACAGGCACTGGGGCATTGAGATCCACCCTGCCTTACTGGAAAAGTTGAAAGGGGTATGAGAGAAAATATGGGAGAGAGCACATTAGAGGAGGGGATATCCTGTGGGACTGCTATTTTGGAGTGGTGGGTAGCAGAAAAACGGGGAGAAAATTTGCAACTCAAATCTGGCAGAAATGAATGATGTAAATCAGAAGTTAATAAAGCATTTGAAAAATGGAAAAAAAGAAAAGATGCAAGCAAAAACTATTTATTCTTGGGGCAGCTATGTGGTGCAGTTAACAGAGCACTGGCCCTGGAGTCAGGAGGATTTGGGTTCGGATCTGGCCTCAGACACTTAACACAAAAACTAGCCATGTGACCTTGGGCAAGTCACTTAACCCCAAATGCCCTTCAAAAAGCAAAAAAAAAAACCAACTCTTTTTTTTAAAAGCAATTGGGGTTAAGTAACTTGCTCAAGGTTACATGGCCAGGTGTTTCTGGGTGGGTGCTAAGTGTCTGAGCCCGGATTCAATCCCCAGGTCATCCCAACACTGGAGCTGGTGCTCTTACTCACTGTGCTACCTGGCTGCCCCTAAAATCTTCTCTTTTTTGCCTTTTTGGAGGGCAATTGGGGTTAAGTAACTTGCCCAAGTTTACATGGCTAGTTCTTTTTGTGTGGGTGTTAAGTGTCTGAGGCCAGAACCAAACTTGGGTTCTCCTGACTCCTGGGCCAGCGCTTTACTCACTGTGCCATCTAGTTGCCCCAAAACACACAACTCTTTAGTCAGCATATAAGAATTATTGCCAGCTAAATAAATCTGAATATGACACATTTAATAAATTATTCCACAATAAATGATAAACCAAATAACTGGATAATAAGTAATCATTAAAATATTTTAAAATTATTTCAAATAAGTCCATGGCCAATATTTTATTTTGTGTATCCTCATGTGATTTGAAATTTTAACCTAGTAGTCTCTGTATAGACAAAGTATCTGTGGAATACTGCTACCATTTTGATCTCAGATTTTCATAAACTAATCAACAGAAAGAAGAGGTGAAATATGTGAAAGGTCTGTATCTTTTTCTTCAGCACTGTAAATATATTTTGTATATTAAAGCCAACTGATATTTAATGAACCAATTATGACTGAAATATATGGTTAGTATGTATAAATTTATTTATTGAAAACATGTGTAGTGTTATATTTTTTTCAGAATTAACAAAAAATCTATATTAACAAGCAGAACTCTCTTACCCACATTTGAGAATGGACCCTTGCCTTGATTCCTAGACTTTGAAGGAATCCTATAGTAAAGGGTAATCTTTAGATAAAGAACTATGCCCATAGTTTCTAGCACAAGTGAAAAGTCCACTTAAGGGATTGGAAGATGTCTTCTTTTTCTCATATATTTAAACTCCAGTCCCAAAGCTATAACCAACTGGTGATACTCATTGTACAGGATCTAAAAAGTTCACAGTGCAGTTCATAAAACAAAAGAAGTATGTGTGTGTGTGTGTGTGTGTGTGTGTGTGTTGGCAGAAAAGGCAGAGGTAAGCCATATTATAATTGCCTATAAATTCCTATACAACACAGAAAGGATGAATAAATACTATATTTATGGATTCATCTATTTTCCTTAAGAAGACTTACATACAAATTTATGGAACAGTACATTTTTAAGACTAGGCTTTCTGAATAGATTTGAATAAGAAAATGTTACAAAAAATATTTGTTTCATTCTCTCTCTCCCTCCCACACACACAACACATACACACACACACTTTCAATTTCACTTCCTTTTAAATTAGTTCACATTAAGACTAAAATGATATTTTAATAACTACTAGGAAATAATAATGTACACAATCAAAATTAATTTTAATTATGATGATAAAGATTTTTTCTGGATATTAAATATCAGTGGGCCTCATATTCTGAGATCTTATATTTTAGGGTTTGATAAAGATTGAAATTTGAAAGGAATCTTACTATCTGTTACAATTTTTGAAGACTAGTAGAAAATTAAGGACAAAATGATACTGATCAATATGAACAGATCCAAGGAAACTTTTGTCCAGTGATGGACAAATTTTTTACTTTATCTTGATCAGAGAAGCAGAAGTAATTGTCCATTTTTAGTCTACTTGTGATAAGGCCTGTGAGAACATTACAATCATAAACCATAAATGTTCATTTGGATTAAAGAACAAATAGTTTGAGCCAGAGAAGAAGCAAGTGTTTAATGATTTTTTTATTACTCCTCCTCCTATTCTACTACTATTGCTACTTACATTTAAATAAGATTTTTAGGTTTATATGCAAGATCATTACCTCATCTAAGCCTGACAACAAACTCATTATATTTTGTGAATTTATATTTTCAAAACCTTATTCTTCATTACTACTGAAAATTTTCTACTTGTATAGAGAAGAAAAATATTCCTACAATGGAAAGATAAGATTTAGAAAGCTACTCAAGAGGTAAATCTGAATATAAATACATCCCAATAATAATTTTATAATATTGATGAAAATAAAATCATCCCATAAACTGAAAGGAATTTACTGAAATTGCTCACACTATCATTAACCAACACTTCTTGGAAATGCAGCTGCCGATGATTAAATTGAGACCAAACTTTACTGAAAACAGCATATTGAAGCTCTAAAACATCTGAACATTAAAAAGCTGAAATTTCAAGTAATGATATCATGAAAAGGCTATTCTATTCTTTTTAAAGAAATATAACCTTTTCTGTTTGGATTGTAAGACACATAAAATCTAATGGGATGGTTAAATCCTTTGTTTACTTTTCTTCATTTGCTTGTATCTTAATGTCATAACATTAAGGAATTTAGTTTGCTTTTTGAGACAGAATGCAATGGCTAGAGTATAGTTCTTCTCTTCTGCTAATATGCTATTTTAAATGAATTGGTCACAAAACTGTGACAAGTTAGGGTTTGCTAAGATATTCAACATTTCCTTTTTTCCAATTTCCATTAATTAATGTTTCTTATTGAAATCTTTAAGGATCGTAGACTTACCCTATAAGATTCTTTTCAGTTCTAAATCTAGAATCCTATGGTAAGTACATTACTAAAATAAGTATAAGATGTTAAAAGTATGAAATCATTCTAATTTTTGAAGAAAATTTCATAATGACATCTAGGTAGCATACTCAAAGTATAATGCTTTGAGTAAGAAAGGCCTCAGTTCAAATCCTGTTGTAGACACTTATAAGCTGTGTGACTCTGAACGAGTTACTTAACCTATCTACACCTCAGTTTCCTCATCTACAAAATGGGGATAATAATAGTCCCTATATTACAGGTTGTTGTGAAAGTCAATTTAAGTAATATGTAAGGTATTTTTAAACTGCAAGATACTATGGAAATGCTAACTATTATTTCTATTATTATCTCTAGCTATAATGAAGCAAAAAATCAAAATATAATTACTTAGAGTAACACAATGGAAGCTATTTGTATGTAGATATGATATATTTAGAGTTCATTTTTGTAGGTATCTGGGTCCTGTCACTTAAATGGTTACTCAGTTGCAATGCAATTTGTCTATAGAAACACTTGTAAGTGATTTACTATGTAGAAAGGAAGAAATTTTCTCAAAAAATATTCAAATTGTCTAAGGATAACACATCCTTGAAGATACTATTGCTATCTTATTTTTCTAGTAAAATGTTTACCTAGAAATTTCTATATGCGAATTGATATATATGCATATATTACCTCCAATTTCCTCTGTACATATTTTGCATCTTCATAATTCTTTGCCTGCTGCTTCCCTCAGTGGAATATGAACTCCTTGTGAATAAGGACTATTTTTACTTTTCTTTGTATCTGCAGCACTAAGCAAAGTGCATGGCACATAGTAAATGTTTAACAAACACCTGCTGATTGCATGCATACTGTTAGGTGAATTTAGAACTATAGGAATGACAACACACACACACACAATGACTGATGTCAACCTAGAAAAAGGTCTCTAGTGTATGGAATGCCATAGGACTTTGCCTTGCCCTTGTTTGGCGATTATTTAGTTGAAGGCATAGATTCTATGTTTGTCAAATTGGTTGCTAAAGCAAGGTATGAGGAAATAGCTAATGGATATGATGGGAGAATTAGATATAAAAACATTCTAAAAGGCTAGAGAGGCCAATACTAATAAGAAAAAAATTAATAGATATAAAAATTTAAAGTCCCATCAAGAATTTCAGAGTCAGAAGGGATAAGTTAAGCCTATAACGAAAAATGAACTACCTAGCCAATCAGCAGTCACACATATTTTGCTTAAAGATTTCCAATGAGAGGCAACCACTGTCTCCACTGTAGCCCATTTTGTTTTAAGGTAGTTCTAATTGTTAGGAGAATTTTCCTCACATTCAGCATGTTTGGCTCTTAAAGTGATACTTATCTATTTAAAAACCTAAAGTCAACACTTAGAAGCCCATATTCTCTCTCTCTCTCTCTCTCTCTCTCTCTCTCTCTCTCTCTCTCTCTCCTCTCTTTTCCTAAAGTTACATGGCTAGTTGTGTGTGTGTGTGTGTGTGTGTGTGTGTGTGTGTGTTAAGTGTCTGACGCCAGATCCAAACTCAAGTCCTCTTCACTCCAGGCTGGCTCTTTACTCACTGCACCACCTAGCCACCACCTCCCCCCCTTTTCTTCTTAAGCCTAAATATTCCCAGGTCGTTCCACTGATCTGGAAATATATGAACTCCAGGGCATTTAACATGATAGTTATTCTCTTCCGTTTACTCTCCAGATTATAAGAATTCCTTTAAAATATGATACTCAGGATATAGTTCAATTCTATAAAAATGGTTTTTCACAGGGCAAAGCAGAGTAGGATTATCAATTCCTTATTACTAATAGCTATGACCTATACTCTTATTAAATTCCACATTTCCTTGTCATTTCATATTAATCATATTGTCCACCCAAACCACCAAAAAGTAGTATGATATAGTAAATAGAGTACTGGAATTGTAATCAGGATGACCTGTGTTTGAATCCTGCCTCAGATATTTGCTATTTGTTTTTGCCTGGGGAAAGTCATTTAACTTTCACACCCAGTCTCTTCATCTGTAAAATGGGGGAATCATAACTTCTACCTCACAATAATAGCTTCTATCTATAGGTTTATCGTAGGGATCAAAAGAGATAATGCATTTAAAATGTTATGTTCTTAAAGTGCTATAGATAGGAACCACAGAGATACACAATATATGTAGAATTTAATTATTTTCTTTAGTATAGTTCCAAAGTGTTTTCCATAAAGGTGAAAAATTTATAACACTACCAGTTCTGCAATGGTATGCCTGTCTTCCCACAGCCTCTTGAAAACTTAGCCTTTTCATTTTTCCAGCTCTCCCAATTTGCTCTCCATGAAGCAAAATCTTAAATGTAAATTTTTTAATATCATATTATGGATGTTTTGGAACATTCTTTCACATACTTTTCATTTCTTCTTTGGGAAGGCTGCTTGTTTACTACTAGGGGACCTTAAATTTCTCCTCTCAGAGAATGAATGAAAAAATAAAAAAGAAACAAGTGAAGGAGCTGAATAGACTTTTAGAATAGTTTGATATGATAGAACTCTTTAGAAAATTGAATGGGAATACAAAAGGATATATTTTTCTCAACAGTACATGGCACCTCAACAAAAACTGGCCACATATTAGGGCATAAAAACTTCACAAAAAATGCAAAAAAGCAGAAATACTAAATGCATCTTATAATGAATTTAGAATTATAGTGCAATTATAATTATAATGCAATACAAATTGCATTTAATGAAGGTCAGTGCAAAGATAGATTGAAAATTAATTGAAAACTAAATAATCTAATCCTAAAGAATAAGTGGGTTAAAAAAATTATAGAGACAATCAAGAATTTCACTCAAGAGAATGATAGCAATGAGACAACATACTAAAATTTATGGGATACAGCCAAAGCAAGTACTTAGGAGAAAATTGATATTTCTTAGTGCTTCCATGAATAAAATAAAGAAAGAACAGATCAATGAATTGGGCATGTAACTAAAAAAATTACAAAAGAATAAATTAACTCCCCCCAAGTAAATACCAAATCGGAATTCTGAAAATCAAAAGAGAGATTAATAATGGACAGGAACACCATTGAATTAATAAATAAAACTAGAACCTGGTTTTCTGAAGGAAAAAAACAATAAAATAGATAAACCATAGACTAACTTAACTTGAAAAAAAACAGGAAAAGGAGAAAAATCATTAAATGACTAGTATCAAAAATGAAAGGGGTGAATTAATCACCAATAAAGAGGAAAAAAAGAATTATTAGGATATTTTGCTCAATTATATGCCAATAAATCTGACAAACTAGGTGACATGGAAAAATCTTCACAAAAATATAAATTATCCAGATTCACATAAGAGGAAATAACACTACCTTAGAGTTAAATTGCCCAGATTCACTGAAAGAGTTAAGAAAACGTTTTTAAAGAGTTAAGAAAAAGAAACCGAACAAGTCATTGAGGAGTGTTCCAAGAAAAACATCTTCAGGGTCCAATGTATTCACAAGTGAATTCTACCAAACCTTTTTTTTTTTAATTTTTTGCTTTTTGCAGGGGTTAGGGGAGGGCAATTGCAGTTAAGTGAGTTGCCCAAGGTCACATGGCTAGTGTTTGTGTGTATGTATCTTGTCTGTGGCCAGAACTGAACCCAGGTCCTTCTGACTCCAGGGCCGGTGCTGTATTCACTGTATCACCTAGCTGCCCCTACCAATCCTTTAAAGAACAATTAATCCCAATACGAGGGAAAATAGGTGAAAGAGGAGTTCTATCAAATTCCTTTTATGACATAAATGCAAGGCTTATAGTTAAATCAGGAAGAACAAAAACAGAGAAAGAAAGCTATAGATCAATTTTCCTAATAAATATTGATGAAAAATAAAATATAATAGTGGCAAGGAGATCATAGCAATATCTGATAAAGATTGTATACTCTAATCACATGGTAAGACTAGTTTAATATTGGAATATCATCAGCATAAATGACCATATTAGTAACAAAATCAAAAGAAATCATATGATTATTTCAGTAGATGCAAAAATGCCTTTAATAAAATTCAACACTCATTCCTTTTGGAAACACTAGGGAGCACTGGACCTTTCCTTAAAATAAGTAATATCGATTTAAAACCATCAGCAAGTATTATCTATAATGGAAATAAGCTAGAAGTCTTCTCAATAGGCTTCCCAAGGCATGAAACATGGATGTCTACCATCACCATTATTACCCCATATTGTACTAGAAATGGTAGCTATAGAAATAAGAGAAGAAAAAGAAATTGAAGGAATTAGAATAGGTAATGAGTAAACAAAGCTATCATGCTCTGCATAGGATATGATGTACAATATACTTAACAAATGCTAGATAATCAACTACAAAAATTACTAGAACTAATTAACAAGTTTAGCAAAGTTTCAGAATATAAAATAAACCCACATTAATAATCACCATTTCTTGAAACAGGACCTCTGGCTCCAGATCCCACCATCACCAATTCATGTAAAAAGGGATGCTAAACAAACTTTGGAGCTATAGAACCCACAAAATGACACAGAGAAGCTAACCTCCCACTGAGGACAGCCCGGCAGGAATTGGCCAGCACAGGGATCTGGGAGCCAAGCCCAGCCCCACACTGAGCTTTTAGCCCCAGGGTGGGCCTGACCAACAACCGGCTGGAGGGACTCCAGATCACCAGCAGATGTGGCTGTTTCTAGATTTATCAACACATAGATGCTAAGGACAAAGTGAGAGGTCAGTGCAGTCTGGACTTCAGGACCCAGTAGTTGGGAGTATATTGGCTGTTGCCCCTGGGCCAGAAGCTGCTGAGGGCCGTGGTGCAGCTGCTGCCACCTGGCAGCTTCAGCTCCTGGCCTGCAGAGAATAGGGGGACCAAGTGACCAGTCTGAGGGGTAATCGTTCTTGCTTTAACCTGCTTGGATCTGGATTGCGGTCTAGGGTGGAGGTCCTGGGGTATGTGACCAGCTTGCCAGAGTGTGTGGAGGCTTCAGAGAGGGCACCCAACTAATACCTTCAGCAGCTCAGAAAACCCCAGCCTTTGGAAAGAAGCTCCCCTATCTGGTGGCAGAAAGACAAAAAGTCAAGTACTTGAGTGGCAAAATGAGCAGGCAAAGGAAGCAATCCAAGCAAAGCAATCCAACATTAGACTTCTATTTTGACAAAAGGATGAAAGCATGGAACTGAGGAAGACAATGAAGTCAGAACTCTGCACCAAAAGCTTCAAAGAAAAATACGAGGTAGTTACAGGCCATAGAGGACCTTAAGAAGCAAATAAGAGAAGCAGAGAAAAAATTGGGAAGAGAAATGAGAAAGATGCTAGAAAATTATGAAATGAGAGTCAACAGACTGGAGGAAAAAATACCTGAAAAAAAAGAGACTAACTCAAATGGCAAAAGAGGCTCAAAAAGGCAATGGGGAAAAGACTGCCTTAAAAAGCCGAATTTGCAAGATGGAAAAATAATCTCAAAAGCTCAATGAGGAGAATCATTGCTTCAGAATTAGATTGGAACAAATGGAAGATAGTGACTTTATGAGTAATCAAGTTGCTGTTAAACAGATCCAAATAAATGAAAGAATAGAAGGAAATGTGAAATATCTCATGGGAAAAACCATTGACCTGGAAAATGGATCCAGGAGAGATAATTTAAAAATTATTGGACTATCTGAAAGCCATGATCAAAGAAAGAACCTAGAAATCATCCTCCAAGAAATTCTCAAGGTAAACTGCCCTGATGTTTTAGAACCAGAGGGCAAAATAGAGGTTGAAAGAACACACCGATCACCCCCCTGAAAAAGATCCCAAAAAGAAAACTCCAGGAATATTATAGCCAGGTTCCAGAATTCCCAGATTAAGGAGAGAGTATTACAAGCATCCAGGAAGAAACAATTTGAATATTGTGGAAACACAATCAGGATGACTCAGGATCTGGTAGCTTCTACACTGAGGGATTGAAGGGCTTGGAATATGATATTCTGGAGGTCAAAGGAGCTGGGATTAAAACCAATATTCTCTTGTTGTTTATTGAGTGATATGCAAAAAACCTGGCTCTGTTCAAACCTTTAAATCTGCTACTATGAATAGAAAATCTTTGAAGGATTCATTACAATATATAAAGCACATCTGGAAAGAGATCACTCAGTGGTATCACCAATTCCCATGATTTCATTTATCATCTCTATGCAGATAATTCTAAGAAGTACTTGCCCAGACCTAACTTCTCTCCTAAACTCCAATCTTGTATCTTCAATTTCATATTACAAATCTCAACTATTGCCTGGCAATACCAAGCACTTAATAAATGCTAGTTAACTTGGTTTGAATTCTTTCTTTCCATATATCTATGAGTTCTTTACAGAGACTCTATATCTTTAGAAAACATTTCAAATATCTTTACTATTACTACACATTCCCCTTATAAATTAACACAAATAATATACTGATTTACATATCAATAGGTTTCAGTTATAAAGAAAGCTTGTTGTACCATTTTATATCAGTGTGCTACATTGCTTAAAAATATAGTCAAAATGATTGTTTGGTTAAAAATTCACTGATTCCACTTGTCAAGATTATCTTAACATCTTTTTAAACATTTAAAAATGTTCCAAGAGCTTGATTACTTACTCAATTAAGAAAAATAAGAGTGATTAGGAAGATTAAGTTGATTCCTTACACAAAACAAACACCATTTTAATTAAAGAGGAAAACAAATTTTGAAACAATAGTTTTCATTTACCGTGTTTCCCCAATAATAAGACCTATCCCAAAAATAAGCCCTCCCCTTACTGTGTAAGATTCCTCTAAAATAAGCCCTCCCCTGAAAATAAGCCCTATTGAGATTGTTACTGTAGTGAAGGTGATCCCCTGTGCTAAATGCTACATTATGGTACCCTCTGTATGCACCGTCCCCCCCCTCCCCTCCCCATGAAACGCACGCCGCGCTCCCAGCTGCATCCAATCAGAGCTGCAGCAGTGAGCGCATTATCCTGTTCTTCCCCAGTGATTTGCTTATTGAATAAAGGTACATTTTTTTGTTCACATTTACCTGTTTATTAAAATTGCTGTCAATGTTCATTAAAATAAGCCCTCCCCTGAAAATAAGCCCTCTAGTGTTTTTCTGTCCCAAAAAAAATAATAAGACAGTGTCTTATTATCGGGGAAACATGGTATATACTAAAACTGATTTTAAAGGAACTATTCTTATTCATTAATGCAAGTTTCCTCATTGGGATAAATGATGTCTGTGAGTTAATAGTCAAAAGAGGAGAGATTCATTGATACCATGTATGTCTTTACATTAAATTTTCCTTAAAGGACTATTTTCATTTTTATACATACATATTCTGAACTTCCCCCAAAAGCACAAAAGGGAATAGGTCAGGACATCCATACTTAATATTACACCATACAATTCACCAACTGTGAATAATTTATTTTTATAATTTTAATTAAAAAATGTAATATATCTTTCCACTTAGTTATAGTGTATTAGCAAGTTCCTAACACAACTGATTAAACTACACATGATTTCAGTAGACATTTTTTTCTACAAATCCTTCCATTCAGCATCACTTCTAAGAATAGACTTAAACGTTTTCCATTTAGAATTGGAAAATGCCAATGCATTGCTAGGTGTTTGTTTTTTCTTTTTTTGGAGGGGGAGGGCAGAGCAATTGGGGTTAAGTAATTTGCACAAGGTCACACAGCTAAGTGTTAGGTGTCTAAGGATGGATTTGAACTCAGGCACTCCTGACTCTAGGGCAAGTGGTCCATTCCCTGCACCACCTAGCTGCCCCGCATTGTTAGGTATGAGTAAAATAGGAGAAAGAGGAACACTGCTAATCACGATCTAAAATATACACATCGAATATTTTGGGTCAGAATAAACTATAGTTGGTCAATATAAGAAAAACCATTTATTAACTGGATGTTTTTATATTATTTTTGACTCAGAATGCATAATAAATGCACATGAACAAAAATTAAAGGATTTTAAAACATTATTTATTCTGTTAGATTGATAATCAGAGAATAGCATTTCTTGTTGCTATATGGGGCTAACAGAGGTTTAATTACCTGTTTTCTTTACTTTGGTACAATTTTCAAGAATGGTACATCTAAAAAGAAGCAAATGATTGTGTGCATGTACATGGACTTAAGAGTTGGTATTTGGAGAGAGAAGAGAAGACAGGGCACTTAAGACATGAAGGACAGTGTTTTTTCTATAAAGCTATCTATTGATAACTCTATTTTTAGCTAAATCTACAGAAAAAAGCTATCTCCATTTACTCTTACTTCACCTCCTCTCATTAATGGCTCAACTGTTGACTTCCAACTCAATATTCAACTGAAACTGGCCTCTTGAAAGTTTCTACCTACTTCTTAATTGACACATCTGATGGTTTTCCTCATTCTTTATCCTTCTTGACATCTCTGCTGCATTTTATCCTGTTGATCACTGTTCCCTTTATGATATTTTATCCTCTTTGAATTTTCATGACACTAACCTCTCAGTCTCCTTATCATCGTTCTCCTTATTATTGATACCACACCCCTTAATTGTGAGTATTCATCAAAGCTATAGCCTAAGCCCTAAGTTACCATGAGCTTCATTATTACCTATAAGGAGATTGTTCACAATCTTTCTCCTTGGCTTTAGTCACATGACAATGTCTACTGGACATTTAAACTGGAAGTCCCCAAATCATGTCAAATTCAAAATTTCAAAAATAAAAATGATTATCTTTACCCCCAAAACACACCATTCTACTAGACTTCCCTATGCCTTTTGAAGTTGCTACCTTTCTTCAATTTTCCTAGTTCATAGTTTCAGTATTATCCTCAAATCTTCACTCTCTTTCACATATCCAATCAGTTACCAAAATTAGGTATTTCTATATCCATCACATTTCTTGCATCTATTCCCTTCTGTAACAAAGTCAGGTAGCATTTATTAATCCTAATATGTACTAGGCACTATCCTCGACTACGAATTTAGGGAAGTCCTTTATCCTCCATCACCTAGACTATTTTAATGGCTTCTTAATTTATATATCTGACCTATGCTTCTCCATATTCCAATCAAACCTTCCCACAGCTGACAAATATATTTTCATTAAGAACAGTTTTGAACACATCATCTCATAATCAATAAATTTCTGTGACTCCCTGATGCCTCCAGAATAAACTTTACATTCCTCTTATTGAGTTCTAAAGTCTCTCTATCTCTCCTCTCCATTTCTATGCACTCGTCATCCTCTAGCCAAGAATTCACTCCCTTTTTACCTTTCTCTCACCAAATTCCTCTCTTCCTTCAGTATGCAACTCAAGCACCTTCTTCAACACTTTCCCATGATTGCTAGTACCCTCTCTCCCAAACTATTTTGTACTTATCTATCATATATTTATTTTGTATTTATTCTGAATATACTTACATATGTAAATGCTGTTTCCCCTAGTAAATGTGGGCTCTTTTAGATTATGAATTATTTCTTTGTGTGTGTGTGTATCCTCAATACCTACTACAATGTCTGTCACAAATTGAATACTTAATAAATGTCTACTAATTGATTGATCCCAATGTGCAGAGTCTGACCTGCAATTTTTAGCTAGGTTCTAGTTCAGGAAGTGATGGTATCTTTTATAACAGCATCACCTTATATTTAATAAGAATAAATGAGTTGGGTGTTTGAATAGCACATCACACTTTTAAAAGGCTAGCATATTGAAACCTCTGCAACTACTTGTAAAAAATGACTCTAAACAAATTCTAGAGTAGCAGAACCCACATAAAGACAAAGGGAAACAGTTTCCAGTCTAAGACAACCTGATAGGTCAACAGAAAAGGTCTGTTTCATCATTCTGAGAGAAGAGTACAGCCCAGCATGGGCCATGCCAACACAGACTATGCTGGAGCAGGCCTCAGAGCACTGACTTAATCATTGGCAGCTGTGGTGGTTTCCAGACTGCTCAATCCACAACTACTAAAGACAACTTAGAAGGCCAGTAGGAAAGATCTGTCATACCTGGGTAAGAGAGGAATGCAATCCAGGCCGCAACCCTAGCTCCCAGGTAACCAAGGTGGAAATGGTGACAGCAGCCAAGGCTGCTTCCAGAGCTCTTGGCCTTCAGATGGTGGGGAATGACTGATCACAGAGGAGAAGGGTCCCTTTTCTGGTGCTGAAGCAGGATTCTCTTGCTTTGTCCATGCTTCAAACTGGGTTGCAATACTGCATGGTGGTACTGGGGTGAGGAGGAAGGCCGGGGTGGTATAGCTTGAGGTGGCAGTGGGGAGTGGATCCTCCTCACATTTCCAAGACAGAAAAAAGTGCTTGTGGTCACTCACAGACCAGAACACATACCAGGAGAATACTAAACACCTCTTCTTTTAAGATACAACCTTGGAATAACTAAAAATTTACAGATCCCTGGAAATATCTCTGAAAACAGCTGCACAAAACCCCTGAAGTTTGGGACAGCACACCCTCCACGCTGAAAGCAGAGACTTATCTTAACAAAGAGGTAAAAGGTCAAGTAATTGGCTGGGAAAATGAGCAAACAATAGAAAAAATAGACTGTAGTATCTTACTTTAGTGACAAGGAAGGTCAAAACATAAAACAAGAAGAAGACAACAAAGTCAAAACCCCTACATACAAAGCCTCCAAGAAAAATATGAACTGGTCACAGGACATGGAAAAACTTAAAAAGGATTTTGAAAATCAAGTAAGATAAGTAGAGGAAAATTGAGAGGAGAAATGAGAGTGGTGCAATAAAATCATGAAAAATTAGTCAACAGCTTGCTAAAGGAGATCCAAAAAATGTTGAAGAAAATAACACCTTAAAAATAGACCAAGCCAAATGGCAAAAGAAGTTCAAAGAGCCAATGAGGAGAAGAATGTCTTAAAAACAAAATTGACAAAATAGAAAAGGAGGCTCCAAGACTCAGTGAAGTAAATAATTCAATAAAAATTAAAATGGAGGAAATGGGAGCTTATGACTTCATGAGAAATCAAGAAATTATAAAACAAAACCAGAAGAATGAAAAAGGAAGACAATGTGAAATAGCTCATTGCAAAAACAACTGACCTGGAAAATAGATCCAGGAAAGATAATTTAATAATTCTTAGACAAGCTGAAATCCATTATCAAAAAAAGAACCAAAAATCATCTTTCAAAAAATTATCAAGGAAAACTGCCCTGATATTCTAGAACCAGAGGGAAAAATACTTACAGAAAGAATCCACCAATACCCTCCTGAAAGAGATCCCAAAAGGAAATCTCCTAGGAATATTGTAGCCAAATTCTAAAATTCCTGGGTGAAGGAGAAAATATTGCAAGCAGCCAGAAAGAAATAATTCAAGTACTGTGGAAACACAGTCAGGATAACACAATATTTAGCAGCTTCTACATTAAGGGATTAGAGGGCTTGGAATATGATATTCAGTAGATCAAAGGAACTAGGATTAAAACTAAGAATCACCTACCTACCAAAACTTTTATTTTTTATAAATAAAAATAAAATTATATAAATATTTATATTTTTATAATACGTCGGGGGGGAAATGAACATTCAATGAAATGAAGGACGTTCAAGCATTCTTGATGAAAAGAGTAGAGCTGAAGAAGAAATTTGACTTTCAAATACAAGTCTCAAGAAAAGCATGAAAGGGTAAGTAGGAAAGAAAAACCATAAGGGACTTATTTGTTTAACTGTTTACCTTAAAAAAGGTAAACATTACATAAATTTACATAAAAAGATGATATTTCAACTCATGAGACCTTCCTCAGTATTAGGGTAGTTGGAGGAAAAATACATACATACATACATACACACATACAAACATGCATGCATACCTATATATACATACATGTAAATATACATATGTTAGTTTATACAGAGTGAATTGAATATGAAAAGATGATATCTAAAAATAAAATTAAGGGATGATAGAGGAATGTACTGGGAGAAGGAGAAAGGGAGAGGTAAAATGGGGTAAATTATCTCACATAACAGAGGCAAGAAAAAACATTTACAATCAAAGAAAAGAGGGGAGGTGAGAGGGAATGAGTGAACCCTACACTCATTGGATTTGGCTTAAGGAGGGAATAACATACACACTCAATTGGGTATAAAAATCTATTTTACCCTACAGGAAAGTAGGGGGGAAGGGGATAAGAGAGGAGAATATGATAAAAGGGAAGGCAAATGCAAGGAGAGGGTAATCAGAAGCCAACACTTTTTAGGAGGGAAAGAGTCAAAAAAGAGATTAGAATAAATGGGGGGAAATAGGATGGGGGGAAATATAGTTAGTCTTTCACAACATAATTGTTATGGAAATTTTTTTAAATTAAATTTTATGTTTATTGGGAGGCTATGTGGCACAGTGAGTAGAGCAGTGGCCCTGGAATCAGGAGGACCTGAGTTCAAATCCAGCCTCAGACAATTGACACAATTACTAGCCATGTGACTTTGGGCAAGTCACTTAACCCCAATTGCCCTGCAAAAAGCAAAAAAAATTATGTTTAATTTTAGTTTACATTATTCATTTTCACAAGATTTTGAGTTGCAAATTTTCTCCCCATTTTTCCCCTTATGGAAGTGTTTTGTATGACTACACACATGTAACCTATTTCAAATTACTTACCTTCTCAATGTGTGTGGGTGGGGAGGGAGAAAGGGAGAGAATATGGAACTCAAAGTTTTAAAAATGTTAATAAAATTTACATGCAATTTGGAAATAAGATATATGGGCAATGGGATGTAGAAATTTATCTTGCCCTACAGGAAAATAGAAGAGAAGAGGACAGGAGGAGAGGGGGTGATAGAAGGGAGGGCAGATTGGGGGTTGGAGTATTCACAATGTCTTGGAGTGGGGGAAGGGAGAGATGGTGAGAAAATTTGGAACTCAAAATCTTATGGAAGTGAATTTTAAAAACTAAAAATAAATTAATTAATAAATGCAAAAAACAACTATCATGTCCATCTTCTCTTGATCTTAGTTACAGGGATAAGAGGTAACCAGGGTAGGTCTATTATCTTCCCTTTACAGATGTGGAAACTAAAACCAACACTTTTTTTTTCTTTTTGGAGGGTAATTGGGGTTAAGTGACTTGCCCAGAGTCACATGGTTAGTAATTGTATCAAGTGTCTGAGGACAGATCTGAACTCAGGTCTTCCAGACTCCAAGGCCTGTGCTTTATTCACTGTGTCACCTAGTATAATGATAATGTAATTTGGATTTGAAAATCCTTTTGTGTTCGCAAAGGTAGCAGGTACTTAGCACTTAGTAATTGATCATGCCTCTGTTGGGGAAACAGAAGGTATGAACTCCTATCTCCTGCTGCTGATGTAATAGGAAGGGGTTGGCTGAAACAGGAAGCTAATGTTGTGTGTATATAAGAAAAGCCCTAGAGAGTCACAGTCAGAATTTCTGGGACCAGCATCTGGTGGCAGAGCAGCTACAAAAGAGAGAATCGAGAACTGAGCCAGAAATTCCTGAGAACTTATGGTGGTGGAGCTGCTTCTGAACAGGAGCCCAGGAGAAGACTGAGGAAGCAGAAGACTGAGGAAGCATGACTAGAATACTGAGACTTTGTCTGTTTGTGGCTTGGTTGAGCCTTAAATTCCTGGCAGCAGAAATTGTGAAGGATCTGAGATGGACTGCATCCTGTGAACATCAGTGTGGAGCAGGACCTACCCAGAGAGCTGGACAAGGAACTGGAAGCTCTCTGCCATTGAACTCAGGTGACAGTCTGGTGAATCCAGGTAGAATCTGGGACCATGGAAGAGGATCCAGGGAATCTGAGAACTGGCCCCAAGTCAAAATGAAAAGATCTCTCCCTAGGTAATAAGTAATGATGAAATCATAGTTTACTAGTGACCTAGGGGTGGAGGGCTTGTGTATGATATGTAGTAATTGATAGTTGAATAAGTTACTGATTGAGTTAACTTAGTTGCCCCATGAGTGGAAGACTTTGACTATTGTGCTTTGAGATGATCTTTGTTCTAAATACTCTGACCACTTTGACGAAAACTATGTGGCCATTTTAATGATAAGCTGTTGGAAATACTATATTGTGATTTTCTGTGATAAGTTGTAATATCGTGAATGTTGTACCTTGATTTTCTGTGGATGTTTTGCTTTTATTTGTTATGGAATAAACAGTGTTCACTATACTGTGTAATCAGAATCTTAAAAGCTTTTCACAGTAGCAGTCCTCTGGAAAGCTGCTCATGCATGGCATTACATTATGGCGTAGTCAGTAGGATTACAAAGTATAGTGCCTCTCTTTGTTCCAGGATCCTTGACCAGATGAGACTTTGAGCAGCTGTTGAGCCCCCTGGTTTTGAAAACCCAGATGTTGGTGTTTCACTCTCTGGTAACTGACTAGGTATGGATGTAATGGTCAGATAGCTGGAAGCTTGTCTTCTGATCTGTTTCTGTCTTCTTGTAACTTCTGCTTGTAACTTGTTTACATTCTCTGAAGTTCTGGGTGCTGACCTTTTTCCCCTCAGCTAGGTAAATGACATGTTTGATTAAAGATTGTTAACCCATTTTGAGTTGCTTTCCTTTAGAAAAGGAGATCTAAGAACCTGTGTTGGCAGTCACTCTGGGTATGCTAGGGTGCTTGCTGCTACACCTAGCAACCCCAAACTCAACACATTTTACATGATTTCTACAAAGTCACATAGATTGTAAGCCACCCTAACTGGAAGTCCAGTATTCTGACTCTTCTATTCTTTGAATCTAACAATAAACATCCTCGACTACTTTAAATTGGATCTCAGATAATTTTACATATTTAGTATGAGAAGATACCTCACCCTCAGCTGTTATTTAGAGATTTCATGTAAATACAGGTGTATTTTAATGAACAAATAAAGGAATGAAAAAGTCTATTAAACATTAAATGTATGCAAAGCACTGTACTAAGTTTTGGGGATACAAATAGAAAGTGGAGACATTCCTTGTTCTCAAGGAATATACATTCTGATGGAGAAGACAATATACATAGGAGGTTTCAGCTGCAAGTCAGATGAAAAGATTTCACAGTTCAGAGTGTACAGAGGTAAATAAGATGGTGACACAACTTCTGTCATGTCATTTCCACTGATAAAATGATATTTGTTTTTGCTTCCATTTATTGTGCCACTTAGTGGTTGCAGGGTCTTTAGTTGCCAGAATTTTATTTCCTGGGTTATCAGTAACTATTACTATTGAAAAGGTAGAGGTTACAGCACCTGCAGAAGAAATTTCTAGATGGCACCTCCACAACGATTGTTTCTCTGGGTAATGGCTCCAGAGGCTAGCCTATAAGCAAGAAAGTAGTTTGGGGTAGGGGCACTACTGCTGTGCTATTGGGGTTTGGGACTTCAGAGTCCTGGGCAATCTCCATTATGGTCAAGATGGAGGTGGCAGTCGAAGTGGTAGTAGTGATTTAATTCATGGCACATGCTTCCTCCCATTTCTTCCTTAGGCTTTCTCACTTCTCTAGTTAAGCTGACTTGCCCAGACCATAGGTGATAGCTATCATTTGGTAGGGATAGATGACCCCTTGCTCATAGCATTTCTTCCTTAGATGATGGCTGCAGGGGCTATGCAGGAAGCAGGGCTAGAGGCTTAGGAGATGCTATTATCAAAGTTCTTAGGTTTACATACCTATTGATAAGTGTTGGTCAGCAAATATGTTGGTAAGAATAAATAGATCTCCTTTTTCACACTGAAGGTTGTTCTCCTCAGTGACTGCTGCATGAAGTCATAAGATCAGGTTTGGAAGACTTGCTTTCCTATGTACTTGCAATGTGACCTTGGAAAATCATTTACTCTTATAGGGATGATTTAGTTTCCTTATCAGTAAAATGATGATGTAAGAGAGATGATCTCTAAGGTTGTTTTTAGGTCTGAATCCTTTGATCATCATGCCTCATAATGCCTACATATGATTTCTACCTCTTGCCCAGGCCCATGCTGAATTGTTCTTCTTGCCATGTGCTAATTACAATACAACTGAGGGCTAGACTTGTACTTATTCATCTAACTGGATAATGAAAAGCAATCTGGGTCTTTGTACCTATTCAGAGGAAATTATTTTCAATTTAATAATTCAAAATATGTGGATGTTGGAGGATATCAATTCAAGTAAATTCAAGAAACAAATAAGAGCCTACTATGTGCCACTCATTCTACCTGGTCCTTTGGAGACAAGGACACAAATTATGCCCTTTTGAGTTTCAAGGAACTTTCATTCAATTGAAGGATACAAAATGGATTCAAATAAGTACAATGCATGGAACACTAAAGGAGAAAACAAGAAAAATTTGGAGAAGCATTAGGTATGGCTTTTCAGAGGAGGTGAAACCTGAGTAGAGACAATAAATATAAGACAAAAATTCTGGCATCTGTAAAAAAAAAAAAACAACGGTAGGGCAACTAGGTGGCACAGTGGATACAGTGCTAGGCTTAGACTCAGGAAACACATCTTCCTGAGCTCAAATCTGGCCTCAGACACTTGTGTGACCCTGGGCAAGTCACTTAACCTTGTTTGCCTCAGTTTCCTAATCTGTAAAATAAATTGGAAAAGGAAATGCTAAACTATCCCAATATCTTTGCCAAGAAAACCCCAAATCAGTCATGAAGCATAGGACATAACTAAAACAATTGAACGATAACAAAAATTTAAAAAAAATTTAATGTATTCAATATGAGGGACCACATGTGCAAAAATATAGAGGCAGTAGAAGAAAAAACATTTATCTGGAAGAGCTAGCAGGGTAATTTGACAGAGTGGAGAATGCAGGACAGGGAGTATTAAGTTGACAAGAATAGTAGGTGGGAGGCAGATTGTGGAGTGTTTTAGGTGTTAAGCTGTCAAGTTCATATTTTTCCTATAGGCAATGGTGAGACATGGGGGGATTTTGAGCAGGATAGTGGCAAGCAGTGACATCTGTGTTTTAAAAATATTACATTTTGGTGATTCTCTAAAAGGAGAAAAGGAAGAGAGATATAATAGATACAACACCTAAAACTCAGCAAGATGAAGAAGAAAGTAGTTTAAATATAATCCAGCATTCTGAACGTAGGTGAACTTGAAAAAATGAATTTATAATTCCAATTTTACGTCACAATTCTAGCCCTGCCCTGTTTGTTTCAAGTTCCTTTATGAACCAAATGATCTCAATTATTCCAGAACTCCTATTATAAAAACCAGCTATAAATATGTTCTAAACCTCAATCAATGTTAGATGAAGTATGGAATAATGTGAGATCAAATTTCTTAACTGGGATTTTTAAATATTCCTCTATGAATCTGGAAATCCAGGCATCCAGTGTATACTTCAATCATTACTATGCCACTATACTTCCTGTGGCTTGGCTTTTAGTTAGACTAGCTACTAACATTGGCATTTATAGTCAAATTCTTGCAGGAGAATAAAGTCCTTAAGGACATAGGCTGAACAGTTTTGTCTTCAATCTTCATTTTTTTTAATTGAATTGAATTTGTTCCTTGAGAGTTTTATTCAGTAGGACCACAAAAGATTCTATGTGTCCAGTACAAAACCAATAAAAGGGATAGATAAGTCTAATGTATGACTTCTTATATTAGATACAATAATTATGTTATAATAATATTTGTCATGATTGATAATTTGACAAATATTGTACAATATAATAATATAATTATTGATTATGATAAATAATATTTATAGCTATCACCTAAAAAATTTTACTATACCTGACTGGTGAAATCTGGACAAGTATTTTCCTAAATACTAATGTGTCTTTGAAAAGGAAGACTGAATAATAATAATAAAAGCTAGCATTTATCTGGTACCTACTATGTGCCAGACACTGTGTCAAGTATTTTTACAAACATTCTATAAAATGATTTTCACACAACCCTCAGAGGCATTTGTTATTACTATTACCTCCATTTTATAGCAGAGGAAACTGAGCAAAACAAATGCTAAGCAACATGCCCAAAATCACATAGCTAGTAAGTGTCTGAGGCCAAATTTTAACTCTTGTCTCTGATTCTAAGCCAAGAACTCCATATACTGTGCCAATATCTAAATAATTAGAACTTTATTCTAGTTGTCATGAAAAGATGGAAATAAAATTAAAAGTCTTGTGAAAGGAATCCCTCTACCTCTCAACACCCTATCTCCAGTGATGCAATCAACAAATTTTCTTGTGATTTTTGTTAGGAACCCAAATGAAACAGGAAAGTTCACTTCTCTTTAGGAGAAGAATCCTGAAGATCAGTTAAAAAAATACTTGAAAATTGTTCCTAACTCCCATATTCCAGTCCAGGCAGGTATGAAAAACAAAAACAAACCTTTGCTGTTGTTATTGTTCAGTCATTCAGTCATTTTTTACTCTGACCCCATGAATCATAGCACACCAGTACTATGGGGTTTCCTTGGCAAACATACTGGAGTAGTTTGCCATTTCCTTCCCCAGTGGATTAAGGCAAACAACGGGTAAGTGACTTGCCCAGGATCACACAGCTAGTATGCAGTGGAGGCTAGGTTTAAACTCGGATCTTCCTGACTCCATGCCCTGTAGAATGGTGAATTCTCAAATCATTAGAGTAAGATATAAGTTCCAAAATAAGCAATTTTTAAAAGTGTGAGCCTAATGCAATAGGAAGGGAAGAGAGCCAAAATGAATTAAGTAAAAGAGTAGGTAGATGGAGAGAGGGAATCATGTAACCTCAAAATGTTGAAACAATTTAGAGATCTTTTAGTTCAAGCCCCTTGGTCCTAACAATTAAAAAAAATACACTAAAAACTTCAAGCACTTTAAAAATCCAGGATTAAGACTTTATCCTGTCTGGGTTTTGACAGATGTGTTTGTGTGTGTGATGGCAAAATAACAACATTAATAATAAAAATGATTTCTTGAAATGCTGGCAAATTAGGTTCTGGTGATAGCATTTATTAAATCAGTACTCCAGCCCATGTATTTAATTGTTCCCCAAAGTCTAAGAGACTGATAGGGTGTGTAATGTAATGCCAAAAGAAGGCAACTTCCCAGGTTCAAAATACCAGCATAGGTGCTCTCTATTTTATTTAGTGACAAACCAAGAACAGAGAAGATCAAAACATGACATCATTCAAAATACAGCATTTACTAAGCGTGATTAAATAATCTCCAAGTACTACCCCACCCCAGGATCTTCCAATCATTCAATCAATTACAAAGTCCCTGTTCTAAATACTACTCCACCCCTAGGCTATACCTTAATTAGGTCCACCACAAAACCCCTCTTCTCAAATGGAGATTAGTTTCCAAACATAGGTAAAGTACCTTCATTTGTCAATCACAGAGCACAATAAGGTCAAAAGTTCCCCACCTCCTGGATCACAATTGAATCTACCCCAGAGTTACATCAAGTTTAAACACAGCACTTAATACCCAAATGGAGGTCTTTTCTTCATCTTGACAGGAGGCAAGTTCTCAGCAATCTTAGTTCCTGGAGAGACAAGGCTTAGCAAGGCCATAAGATACATTGCCAGTCCCTTCATGAATTTATCCTCTGTCTGTAGAACAGTCCTAGAACCCCTGAACACATTAGCAAAGCCCTCTCCCAGGATTTCTGTAAACATACAACAAGAAAATCCTTCTTCAGGGCTTCTGAACCAACAGAAAGGCTCCCAGACCCCTGCAACAACAGCACTGTCCTTCACCAGTGGACAGTATTCATTCTGTCTGCCGGACAGTCTCCAGACCCCTGCAACAACAGTACTGTCCCTCACCAGTGGACAGTATTCACTCTCAGTACTGTCCCTCACCAGTGGACAGTATTCACTCTCTGTCTGCAGGACAGTCTCAGGCCTTCTTAACCAAATGCCAGGTTCCAGGACTTCTTCAACAGGACAGTCTTTCACCAGTGGACAAATCTGGCAAAATAACATCAAAACAGACAGACAAAGTACCAGCAAAACAGCCATGTCTCCTCAGTCCTTGGCAGCTCAGGGGGCAGGTCTCAAAAGTCCAGGGCAATTCAAAGCGGCCACCAGCAATCTCTTAGTCTCTCCCTCTCCACGAGGTGCTGCTTCCAAAAAGATCTTCCGCCTCTCTCTAGTGTCTCTCCAAATCTACATCACCAGCTCCTCCCAGTTCAGGACTTTCTTTTCACATCAACAAGTCCATCCCACAGGTGGGATTAACAAGCTCTGGGTTTTAACACAATCAATTTGAAAACCAAGCCATACAGGGGAATGTTTAAATGCCATTACTATCACAACTGGGAAATAAGATATACAGGCACTGGGGTATGGAGATCCATCTTGCCCTACTGCCAAGTTGGAGGTGGAATGGGGGAGGAAATAGGAGAGAGCAGATTGGGGGAGGGGGTATTCAGTGGGATTGCAGTTTGGGGGTGGTGGATAGGAGAAAGTTGGGGAGAAAATGTGTAACTCAAAATCTTGTTGAAATGAATTTTGTAAACTAAAAATAAGCACAAAATTTTTAAAAAAGCAACCTAGCAAAAGAAACCTACCTCACATGAGAACAGAATGAGGTACGTGAAACATATAATTGTATATATGTATGTATACCCCACCATTCTGTCTGCTACTTGGATTATCCCAAAGATGTTTTCAATGAGCATTCAGGATATGAGCTTATATCCCAATATTTTTAGTCAATTAAAAAAACCTTATATCCACTTGTGAAATCATTCACAGAATATTAAATATTAAAGAAAAGAAATACAATGACGAGTCCTAGATTAATTTCTATCTGAATTCCATAGAAGGAGAATAAAAGGAATAGCAAGGACAGTGGTAATAAGTGTTAACTGATATGATGATGAGTTTCTCCATACAGAGTCAAGCTACTACTCATAGGACAAGAATCAAAGCTTTTCTAACTTGATAGAAACTACCAGAACTTGTATTGCACTGAGAACATTACATGAAATCCAGAATTCCTGCCACACAAGAGTAGGATATGGAGGAAGGAAATATAGGGAGAGATCAGACATAGGGCCAAGGTAGGCTAAAGAATATCTGAGGTCTGATTCACACAAATAGATGAATCTTTGCTTCTACAAGTGTGGTGGGGACCAAGGACAATGAGAAAAACTTTTTCCATTTCTATAATGTTTTATGACTTACAAAGCCCCTAAATATCCATGTAAGGGTAGGACTAGTTTAGTCATCTGTTTTATACAGCAGAAAAATGTGCCAGAGAGACATGACTTTCCCATTGGTTATATATCTATTAAGTATTCAACTAGCATTTGAACCCAGGTTTCATGCTTTTTCCACATCAGGCTGCCTTATCAGTACCACATCTTTCTCATATGACATAGTAATGCCACCTTGTAAGAAGAAAACAAAGCCCTTTCTCAAAAATTACCCCATTTATATTTTACAACCACTTTGTGAGAAAGGCATTGAATTTTTAAAAAGGGAAACTAATATTGAGGGATCTCCTTTTTTTGCTTTCAATCTGAATTTTCCTTCATTGAACAAAGAAAATCATAATAATAAGGCAAGAAAAGTCACCACCTTTTATTTATGTTTTCCATTTCAGCTTGAATAGGTAGAAAGAATCTGTAGTAAGTGCTACTGTTGCAAGAACTGAAGCAGGTGAAGACAGTCATTTAGAGGGAGTTATATATCTGGATACTTGCAGGAAATACTTTGATTCTGATGTAGAAACCCTCAAAAAAAGCCTCATAATTGTCTCATTTGGCATGAGGGTAATGGGATCCAGCTCTTAAGAAGCTGAGAATAATTACTGAGTTCATTCAGAAAAAAATGTGGCATGTAAAAGAAAGTGGCATATGTGGACAAATTGTTGAGTGAATGAGGAGGTGCTTATACTTCAGTGAGAAAGTGAGCATAAAATTACCTCTAAATGTTGACCTTTGGATCCAGTTAGGGATTCAGTAGGAGACAGAGAAAGATACTAGCAAAGTTCAGCGTCTTCAAGTCAGTACTGTTTTGGGTAGATGGATAATGGGTTCTATGGCCAGTTAAAGTTGATGATCACTGCCCATGAAGTTGATAGATGAATCACAGATCATGTATCACTTCTCATGGAATGATATTTGTATTTGGAGGTCTGTGATGATGAAATCCAGTAGATGTCAACACGTGATTGGAGTATTTCTGGGCCTCAGTATTCTGCTAATACAAAAAAAGGCAGGCAGAGGCAGGCCGGTAAGGCACAGCCTGCAGAGGCAGGACCAGAAGGCGCCTGCAGAGACAGGCCTGGAAGGGGACTGATCAACTCGGAGGGCAAGTCTTCCCACCAACCACAAGGGCCACTACCAGGCCTATTACCAAAGGGCTGGGACTGGAAAGAGCAAGGTAAGAAGCAAATACAGGGGCCCCTGTCCTGGACAGCAAATACTCCTGGGGCTACCACTTCATAGCCCATAAATTAAGAAAAAAAAGTCCCTATCAGGACCTCCATAGACCAGGATGACAGAGTGAACCTCACCTGCTCCAAACCCCACCTCTGACCCTGAAAAACATAGCAACTCTTGCCGCAGGGCAAAACCCTCTACAGTAAAGGCTTGGGATCCCTAGAGGAAGGGCGTGGCTAGGGTCCTGCCTCAAAATGTGTAGAAAGCAGACTACAAAGACAAAGCCTCTGGAGTCCTACTATCCTCAGAGGGAGGAACCAAACTCAGAGGGAGACAATGTGGACTCCACACCCACAGCTGAAACATCAATAGGGAATGGGTCCCAAGCACAGAAGGCTCTCCTAGATGACATCAAAAGGAACACTGAAAACAAAATGAGAGAGATAGAAGATAAAATGAATAATTCTCCCAAAACCAAAATAGCAGATTTAGAAAAACATTATAATGAAGAAAACCTCTCTAAAAAGAAAACTGCATGATATGGAAAAGGAGCTCCAAAAATTAACCAAGGTAAATGATTTGCTAAAAACTAGAATCAATCAAATCGAAACAAATAACTCTATGAGGGACCAAGAATTAGTCAAACAAAGCAACAAGAAAGAAAAATTAGAAAAAGAGATAAAATACCTCAAAGAAAAAATAACTGACCTGGAAAACAGATCCAGGAGAGATAATCTGAGAATCATAGGCCTACCAGAAAATCATGACAAAAAAATGAGCCTGGACAACATTGTCCAAGAGATCGTTAAGGAAAACTGTCTTGAGATAGTAGAACCTGAGGGTAACATAGAAATCGAGAGACTCCACCAGACACCTGCTGAAAGAGATCCCAAACTGAAAAGTCCTCGAAATGTCATGGCCAAACTCCAGAACTACCAGATAAAACATAAAATACTTCAAGTGGCCAGGAAGAAACAATTCAAATATCGAGGGTCCACAGTGAGGATCACACAGGATTTGGCAGCCTCTACACTGAAAGACTGTAGGCAGTGGAATACAATTTTCCACAAGGCAAAAGAGCTCAGGTTACAACCAAAGATTACATACCCAGCAAGACTGAGCATATTCTTCCAGGCAAAGAGAAGGTAATACAACTATATAACAGAATTCCAGACCTTATTGATAAATAAGCCAGAACTCAATGGAAAATTCAACCTCCAATTATGAGATGCAACAGTGACATAGAAAGGTAAGCAAAGAAAACACACACACGCCCTGCTATTTGATAAGAGCAAACTGGTTATAGACAAGTAGGGGGTATGAGTATAAAATACACAAAATGATGATTAAAAAAAAGTCTTATTAAGGGCTACAGAGAGACTGCAAAGGAAGAAAGGGAATGAATGAGTGGAAAAGGGTAAATTATGCCACAAAAAGAGGCATAAAAACTGAATAGCAGAGGAAAAGAAGGGAGGGAGATGGGAATCATATGAGCTTTTCCCTCATTGGTTCTGGTGCAAGGAGGGAATAAAAACCAGTTAAGCATAGGACTCTATGGAGAAGAAATGCAAAAAGTATGATTTCAGAGGGAAAGAGGGGAGAGAGAGGAGGTTCTCATGAGATTTGTTCCTGTCACTCTTGGTTTGAAGAAGAAATAACATACTTCATTAAGTATAAAAATATCCTCCTACAGGCAGTAGGAGGGAGAAAGAGCTACAAAAGGGGGAGGGGAGGTTAGTAGGGAGGGAAGAAGTAAGGGGAAAGGGGAGGTAAAGGGAGGGGGGCTGATAAGGGAATACTGAGGGAGGCGGTGGTCAAAAGGAAAACTATTAAGAGGGGGAAGGGAGAAGGGGAGAAATCTATGAACATTAATGGGGCAGAATAGTATGGAGGGAAAGAAACAGATAACAACAACAACTGTAAATGTGAATGGAATGAACTCTCCCATAAAACAGAGACGAATAGCAGAATGGATTAGAAATCATAATCCTACAATATGCTGCTTACAAGAAACACATCTGAAACAGAGGGATACACACTGGGTAAAGGTAAAAGGGTGGAGTAAAATATACCATGCATCAGCTAAAGTAAAAAAAAGCAGGAGTAGCAATCCTTATCTCAAATAAAGCAAAAGCAAAAATTGACCTAATTAAAAGAGATAATGAAGGAAACTATATCCTGTTAAAAAGCACCATTGAGAATGAAGCAATATCACTACCTAACATTTATGCACCAAGTGGTATAGCATCCACATTCCTAGAGGAGAAGGAAAGGGAATTAGAGGAAGAAATAGATAGCAAAACTATACTAGTGGGAGACCTTAATCTGCCCCTCTCTGAAATTGATAAATCTAGCCTCAAAATAAACAAGGAAGAAGTTAAGGAGGTGAACAGGATTTTAGAGAGGATAGGTATGATAGATCTCTGGAGAAAACTGAAAGGGGATAAAAAGGAATATACTTTCTTCTCAGCAGTTCATGGCACATACTCAAAAATTGACCACGTTCTAGGGCATAAAAACCTCACAATTCTATGCAGTAAGGCAGAAATAGTAAATGCATCCTTCTCAGATCATGATGCAATAAAAATTATATGCAATAAAGGGCCATGGAAAGACAGACTAAAAACTAATTGGAAATTAAACAATTTAATCTTAAAGAATGAGTGCGTCAAACAAGAAATTATAGAAGGAATCAGTAATTTCATTCAAGAGAATGATAATGAGACAACATACCAAAATTTGTGGGATGCATTAAAGGCAGTTCTTAGGGGAATTTTCATATCCCTGAGTGCATACATGATTAAAGTAGAGAAAAGGGAGGTCAACGAATTGGGCATGCAATTGAAAAACCTAGAAAAAGAACAAATTCAAAATCCCCAATTAAATACTAAATTAGAAATATTGACAACCAAAGGAGAGATTAATAAAATTGAAATTAAGGAAATTATTGAATTAATAAATAAAACTTAGATCTGGTTTTATGAAAAAAAAAACAACAAAATTGATAGACGCGTAGTCAATATGATAAAAAAAAGAAAGAAGAAAACCAAATTATGAGTATCAAAAATGAAAAGGGTGAATCTACCTCCAATGAAGAGGAAATCCAAACAACAATTAGGAATTATTTTTCCCAATTGTATGCACATAAATTTGACAATCTTAGGGAATTGGATGAATATTTACAAAAATACAAGTTGCCCAGATTAACTGAAGAGGAAGTAAATAACTTAAATAACCCCATCTCAGAAAAAGAAATTGAACAAGCCATCAGTCAACTCTCTAGGAAAAAATCTCCAGTAAATTCTATCAAACATTTAAAGAAAAATTGATTCCAATACTCTACAAACTATTTGGGAAAATTAGTGAAGAAGTCCTACCAAATTCTTTTTATGACACAAATATGGTACTGATACCTAAATCAGGAAGAGATAAAACAGAGAAAGAAAATTATAGACCAATCTCCCTCATGAATATAGATGCAAAAATTCTAAATAAAATACTAGCAAAAAGACTACAGCAACTTATCTCAAGAATAATAGATTTGATCAGGTAGGATTTGTTCCAGGAATGTAAGGATGGTTTAATATTAGGAAAACCATCAGTATAATTGATCATATCAACAATAAAACTTGCAGAAACCACATGATCATCTCAATAGATGCAGAAAAGGCTTTTGACAAAATACAACATCCATTCCTATTAAAAACATTAGAAAGCATAGGAACAAATGGAGCCTTCCTTAAAATAATAGATAGCATCTATTTAAAGCCATCAGCAAGTATTATATGTAATGGGGAGAAGCTAGAAGCATTTCCCATAAAATCAGGGGTGAAACAAGGGTGTCCACTATCAACCCTCTTATTCAATCTGGTCCTAGAAATGCTAGCAGTAGCAATTAGAGAAGAAAAAGAAATCAAAGGAATCAAAGTAGGCAAAGAAGAGACAAAGCTATCACTCTTTGCAGATGATATGATGATATACTTAGAGAATCCTAGAGAATCAAGTAAAAAACTACTTGAGACAATAAATAAATTTGGCAAAGTTGCAGGATATAAAATAAACCTACACAAATCCTCAGCATTCCTATATATTTCCAATGAAATTCAACAGCAAGAGATAGAAAGAGAAATATCATTTAAAGTTACTGTAGACATTATGAAATATTTAGGAATCTACCTGCCAAAACAAACCCAGTACCTATATGACCACAATGACAAAACACTTTTCACACAAATAAATTCAGATCTAATTGGAAAAATATCAATTGCTCATGGCTGGGTTGAGCTAATATAATAAAAAATCACTATTTTACCTAAATTAAATTACATATTTAGTGCCATACCAATTAATTTACCAAAAAACTACTTTATCGAGCTAGAAAAAAATAGTAACAAAATTCATTTGGAAGAATAAATGGTCCAGAATATCAAGAGAATTAATGAAAAGAAATGCTAGGGAAGGTGGACTACCTATACAAGATTTCAATCTATATTATAAAGCAGCAGTCATCAAAACTACTTGGTAGTGGTTGAGGAATAGATAGTGGATCAATGGAATAAATTAGGCACACGAGATTCAGAAGTCAATGGCTATAATAATCAATTGTTTGAAAAAACCCAAGACCCTGGTTTTTGGGATAAGAACTCACTATTTGACAAAAACTGCTGGGAAAACTGGAATATAGTATGGCAGAAACTGGGCATAGACCATTATCTAACACCATATACCAAAATCAAGTCTAAATGGGTGCATAATCTAGGTATAAAGGTTGATACTGTAAGCAGTCTCGTAAAACAAGGAATAGTTTGACTGTCAGACTTGTGGAGAGGGAAAGACTTTATGACTAAACAAGAATTAGAGGACATTATAAAATGTAAAATGGATAATTTTGACTACATGAAATTGAAATGCTTCTATACAAACAAAGCCAATATAACCAAGATTAAGAGGGAGGTGGGAAATTGGGAAAGAATCTTTACAACCTATGTCTCTGACAAAGGACTCATTTCTAAAATACACAGAAAACTGAGTCAAATTTATAAGAAAGAAGTCATTCCCCAATTGATAAATGGTCAAAAGATATGAACAAGCAATTTTCAGAGAAAGAAAACAAAGATATCTATAAGCACATGAAGAAATGCTCTAAATCACTATTGATTAGAGAAATGCAAATCAAAACAACTCTGAGGTACCACATCTCTCCAGTCAGATTGGCTAAGATGACAAAACAGGAAAATGACAAATGCTGGAGAGGATGTGGGCAAATTGGAACACTAATGCATTGCTGGTGGAGTTGTGAACTGATCCTGCCTTTCTGGAGAGCAATCTGGAATTATGCCCAAAGGGCTATAAATACTTTCATATCCTTTGACCTAGCAATACCACTCCTAGGGTTATATCCCAAAGAGATCATAGAAGTGGGAGGAAGACCCATATGTGCAAAAATGTTTATAGCAGCTTTTTTTGTTGTGGCAAAGAATTGGAAATTAAGGGGGTGCCCATCAATTGGGGAATAGCTGAACAAATTGTGGTGATATAAGTCAATCCCAAAAGACTCATGATGGAGAGAAATATGTGCATCCAGAGAAAGAACTAGAAAGAACTGAATTTATGTCCAGGTGGAAGCAAAATACCTGATCTTTTTCCTTCTCTTGTTTGGTTTTATGTTTTCTTTACCATTTTTCATTCCATCTGATACAATCCGTCTTTATAACCTGACTAATGTATAATGTGAAAGTATTTACAGATCCTATACTTGACTATATGCCGCCATGGGGGGGGGGG
>NW_027186296.1:91519632-91533314 GCF_028583685.1 Petaurus breviceps papuanus | reverse complement strand
AGGGAGGGGGACAAAATGTGAAACTCAAGGAATTGTGGAATTGAATCATGTAAACTAAAAGGAAACAAACAAATTATTTTTTAAAAATACAAAAAAAGGCAGGCAGAAGATGTTGTACCCCAAACTGAAGGCAAATGTTAGAGAATCCATGTCATAGATAGGATTAATTTTAAGGTGGTGGTGACATCTCTTTAGGTGTATATTTGTAAAAAATAAAAAAAATAGATAGATAGATAGAGATAGATAGATTCTATTATGTGTCATGTATTGTCCAAGGAATAAATAACAGACACAAATGAAAAGTTTCAGTTGCAAGTCAGATGGAAAAGTCTCATATTGTTTAGGGGATAGTGGCAAAGCAAATGAATAATCTTATTCTTTAACGTCATTCCCACTGATAAAATCATATCAATCTTTGATGTTGAACCATTTGACTGTGCCAAGGACTTTGGTGTTAAGAACTTTCCAGTTTGGGTTTTCAGTACCTATGGCTGTAGCCCCTGAAGAGTAGTTGTTAGGCTGCTTCTCTATAGGGGATGCTTTCCAGGATAATGGCTGTAGTCACTAGACTGCAAGCAAAGCTACTCCCAAGGTTGTTGGATCCAGTGTCCTGGACTCTCCACTGGGGTTTGAGAGGATATAATGGTTGAAGTTGTGGTTTTGGTTTGATTTGCCTTCTACTAGAGATTCCTCATAACTTTATGGAGCCCTTCTAGATTTTGTGACATTGTCAAGGCTAAAAAAGTAGCATAGAGTCTATTAATAAATCTTAACTCTCCTATAAAATTGCCCCCTCTTTCTTTTCATGTCATATAATTCTCTGCTGATATCTTCTTACCCCTTTTCCTGTGCTAGTCTCCATTACTAATATGCTGCATTATACTAATGCCCATTGTACAACTTTCCACTGCTGTTTAGATGACTGTCGATTCCAGAGAGATTGGTATTCCATGACCAATTGCCATGTATTGTCATTAGAAGAATGGTGACATATTTTTAAAAGAGCTTTCTGTTTAACCTCCTTTCTTTAAAGGAGAAACTTGAAGTAACTAAAGAATACTGATCAATTTCCCCAAAAGGGATCTATCCCATTATACTCCTCTCCAGTAGTGAACCAATGTCAAGCCATACAAACTACCAGTATTTATGGAACTGCTCTATAGGTTGCTTATCCAACTGAATAGCACTGAAATTTGTTCTTCCAGTGTGCAGACAATTCAAACTAATTTGTGTTGTTATGGATCTCAATCATAAGACCCTGCAATGTTCTAGGTAGCACAGTGAATATAATATTGGATTGGAATGAGGAAAATATGAGCTCAAATCCAGCCTCAGACATTTAGTTAGCTTTGTGATCCTGGGCAATTAACTTAACTTCTGTCTTCCTCAGCTATATTATCTGCAAATTAAGTAAAATAATAGCTTCTGCCTCCCCAAGTTGCTTTTAGGATAAAAGAAGATAACATTTGTGAAGTGTTCAGCAAAACTTTAAATATCATATAATGCTATTTTATTATTATTATTAATCAAATAAGATGAAACTCAATAAGGATAAATGCAAAATCTTGATCTTGAGTACCAATTTTTTTTACAAGTATAAAATGTGAAAGGCATAGATAGGCAAGAGTTGTTTGGAAGAGATTTGTGTAGTTTTAATGGAAAGCAAGTGCATAAGAAGTCAGCTCTATGATGTCACAATCAAAAATCTAATCTTGGGTTGCATTAGTGAAGTATACTTTTTAGGAATTTGGGGGTCCCTCTGTACTCCTCCCTCATCAGAACTCTTTTGCAGTATTGTAATCATTTCTAGGCATCTGAGTTCAAAAGGATACAGAATGTCCAGAATGGGAAAACAGGAGAGTAAAGGGCCTTGAGTCTATGTGATATGAGGATCACTTGAAGGAATTGGACATATTTGGTCTAGAGAAGAGAAACCCAAGGGAAACATAATGATAGTAATCTTCATGATTTGAAGAACTTTCTTGTGGACAATAGACTAGACTTGTTCCACTTGGTCTCATAATACAGAACCAGGAGAAATGGGCGGCGGTTGCAAAGTGGCAAACTTTGGCACAATGTAAAGAAAAAACTATCAATTACAGCTGTCCAAAGGTGGTAAATGTAAGCTAGAGAGGGGGTGTTTTCCTTTTCCCTGGAGGTCTTATAGAAAGAGCTGTTGGAATACTATTTTGCTATGAGATATGATGAGCAGGCAGATTTCAGAAAATCGTGAAAAGACTTACATGAACTGATGCTGAGTGAAATTTGCAAAACCAGGAGAACATTGTACACAGCAACAGTTATACTGTGTGATGATTAACTATGACACTTAGTTCTTCTCAGCAATACAATGATCCAAGACTATTTTAAAAGAATAGTGATGGACAATGCTAACTACAACCAGAGAAAGAACCATGAGAGACTGAATGAAGATTGAAGTATACTATTTTCACTTTTTTTCTTTCCTGTAGTTTTTCCCATTTGTTGTGATTCTTCTTTCACAACATGACTAATGTGGATATACATTTAACATGACTGTACATGAATAACCTATCTCAGAGTGCTTACTTGTCCTGGGGAGGGGGAAAGAAAGGTAGGGAAGGAGAAAAATTTGGAATGCAAAATTTTACCAAAATAAACATTGAAAACTATCTGTACATATGGAAAAATAGTATTAAGGAAAAAAAGAAAAAGCTAGATAGCTACTTGTTATAGAGGTGATCCTGTCCATGCATTTGGTTTGACTAGATAGTTGCTAAGGCCTATTCCAAATTTCAAATTCAGTTACTGTATGATTATATGTCAATATTTCAGATATCTTAAAACTTAATCTCTCAATGTCCTCCCCTAAATGATGTTGCTTCTAGCAAAGATCTATTCTATAAGTATTTGTTGCAGTTCAATAACCCTCTGCATTTTGGTTTTCTTTAGGGTTATTTACACTTCTTCAGGATTTGTGATAGTACAGTCAAAAAAGAGTGCAGGTTTTCTGTTTCCAGGAAACAAGATGTTGAAGCATTCCAAAGACAACAATACTGTCAATATACTCACATTTGAAACCATAAATGGGAATATTAACTGATTTCAAGTCCAAAAAACCTTCTTGGAAGATCTCAAGAAAGATTTTAAAAGTCAAATAAGAGAGATAGAAGAAAAATTGGAAACAGAAATGAGATGTATGCAAGAGAGAGTCAATAGCTTGGAAAAAGAAGGACTAAAACTAACCATAGGAAACAAGACCTTAAAAAATATAATTGGCTGAATAGGAAAAAAGTACATTGAAGAAAACAGCTCCTTAAAAAGTAGAATTGACTAAATGGAAAAGTGAGGCACAAAAACTTACTGAAAAGAACTCCTTAAAAAGTAAAATGTGGGGGAGGCCAGGTAACACAGCGAGTAAGACCACTGGTCCCAGAGTCGGGATGACCTGGGATCGAATCTGGGCTCAGACACTTAGCACCCACCTGGAAATGTAACCTTGAGCAAGTTACTTAACCCCAACTGCTTAGGGGTGGCCAGGTGGTGCAGTGCGTAAGAGCACCGGCCCCAGAGTAGGGATGACCTAGGATCGAATCTGGGCTCTGATACTTAGCACCACACCCAGAAATAACTGGCCGTGTAACCTTGAGCAAGTTACTTAACCCCAATTGCTTTTAAAAAAAAAAAAAGTAAAATGTTCCCAAAGGAAAAGGAGGTACAAAATCTAATAGAAGAAAATAATTCATTAAAAAGTAGAACTGGGCAAGTGGAAGCTAATGACTCTATGAAATATCAAGTATCAGACACACAGAAATAAAAGAATGAAAAAATAGAAGAAAATATAAAATATTTCAATGGTAAAACAAATGACCTGGAAAATAGACCCAGGAGAAATAATTTAAAAATTACTGGTCTACCTGAAAAGCACAATGACAAAAAGAGCCTAGACAGCATCTTTCAAGAAATCATCAAGGAAGACTGCCCTGGGGTCTTAGAACCAGAATTAAATAATCTTCGAAAGAATCTACCAATCACCTCCTGAAAGAGATCCTAAATTTAAAACACCACAGAATATTGTAGCCAAATTCCAAAATTACCAGGTCGAAGAGAAAATACTACAAGCAGCCAGAAAGAAACAATTTAAATATAATGGAACCACAGTCAAGATTACACAGGACCCTGCAGTCTCTACATTAAAAGATCAGAGGGCATGGAATATAATGTTGCATAAGGCAAAAAGCTTGGATAACAAATAAGGATAAAATACCCATCAAAACTGTGTATAATCTTTCAGGGGAAGAAATTGACATTCAATGAAATAGAGGACTTTCAAACCTTCCTCATGAAAAGACCAGAGCTCAACAGAAAATTTGATATTCAAATACAAGACTCAAGAGAGGAACAAAGAGGGTAACAGAAAATTTTAAAAAATGATGTTATTAATAAGGGCAAACTGTTTACATACCTACAAGGGAAGATGACACTTCTAACTCTGGAGAACTGTATGGTTATTGTTACATTTAAAAGGGGTAGATAGATAGATAGACAGACAGATAGATAGAAATGTGTGTGTGGGTATGGGTATAAGTTGACTTTGATGGATAATAAAAAATCTAACTAAGTGGTAAAAAGGGATTGTACTGAGAGAACAAAAAAAGGAGAAGGCAGACAAGAGTAAATTACATCACATGGATAAAAGCATAAAGGTTTCTGATGTTGAATTATTTGACTGTGATAGGGATTTTAGTGGCAAGAATTTCCCCCCACCTGGGTTTTCAGTAGGTATGACTGTAGAACCTGGATGAGCAATGGGTAGGGTGCATCTCCGCAAGGGTTGCTGTCTAGGATAATGGCTGGTGACAATGGGTTATTCCCCAAACTCTTGGGTTCAAAATCTTGGCCTATTTCCACTGGGGTCTGAAAGGAGATGATGGTCAAGGTGGTGGTAGTTGATTGACTTATCTGGTACATGCTGACTCCTATATCTCAAGATTTAACTTAATTTAAATTTAATTTCAAGATTAAATCAAAGTATAGGAAGGACTAGGGATAGAATTAACCTGACATACAAAAATAGAAGACTGTCAGTAGCTAATTTCATTTGTCCTACACCTTTTTAAAAATTCAATTGGTACAAGATGCCCAGATGTTCAGGAATACTTCCCTGGCCCTTAGTTAGTGATTGCATGGTCTTGCATCCCATTTGCATTACATAACCACTTCATGTCCAGAATGGAAATTAACCTATTCTCAAGCCTCCAACCTCTGTTGTTATAAAAGCCTTAATCTAGTTGTTTAAGTAAGCAGAGAGCATATATGATAGGTGCAAACTCATCCCCAAAACAACTGTATATTACAAGAAGCATCATCAAAATTCCCTCACTGGCCCTAACCACAAAGATTTTTGTTTGTTGAGTGTTATTGTCTACAGGCCCCAAAACACTTGATTCATCCCATAGCCATAACAGAGGAATCAGAGTAGATCAAGATCTTCTTGACCTCATTTCTTCAAGGTTTTTCTGATATGTATAATGGCAAGCAAAGTGGTATTTTAATCCTTGTTTCAGTTATTGTAATGGCAAGCAAAGTACTACTTAAACTCCCTGTTTCACCTATTCAAGTGCCTTTGAGCCTCACCTGTGAATATCAAGTTTTTGTTGGGAACAGTATACATTGTGTTGCCCTTAATAGACCCAAGAGAGTTTGGAGACCTTCCCTATTCTTAATAGGCCTAATGTCATCATATGGAGCCCACGGTGGGAGGAACTTGCTGAAACAGTGGAAGAGAAAGGACAAAACGGGAAGGGTGGAACAGGAAGGAGCAGAGTGGATAAAAGCTTAAGCACGAGCTGGGACCAAGCAGAACTGGGAGGAAAGATGCTTTTGGTGTTAAGCACTCTGTCTTTTCTGTCTGTGTTGTGTTAC
Source organism: Petaurus breviceps papuanus (assembly GCF_028583685.1). Lineage (NCBI taxonomy): Eukaryota > Metazoa > Chordata > Mammalia > Diprotodontia > Petauridae > Petaurus > Petaurus breviceps. Next base: position 91,527,410 of record NW_027186296.1, on the reverse strand, counting down.
TTTCTCAGACAGAAGTATTCTGTCTGTTGATTGTGTTACTTTGTCAGACAGAACATTCTGTCTGTTGATTGTGTTACTTTGTCAAACAGAAGCACTCTGTTGAATTGTTTCTTTGTCAGACAGAAGCACTCTGTCTATTGATTTGTGTTGATTTCTCAGATGGAAAGTGAATTGAGATGATAGTGCCAATAATGTGTGTAAATATTGTGGTAGCCCTGTTGATCTTTGTTTTCCTGGAAACAGAAACTGTTGGGGTGGAGCTGTCATCCCTATTAGCTGCTATATGGGACAGGAGCAGAAAGCTGACTACCTGTGCATCTAGGCAACTGGGAGAGGTCAACCCATGGAAGAATATTTCTGTTGTTTGGAAGTCAGCCTTGAGTTAAGATGAAAGGACCTTTATTTGGGCACTCAGTGCTGACTGATGAGATTTGTGACTTACTTGTGACCTAGGGATGGATGACTTTTGCACTCTCCACCAACTCTTAAGAGGTACTCAGTAGTGATTGATGATACTATAATTGTGACCTAGGGGCTGGGTGGCCTTTGTACTTTCTACTGTCCCTTAAGGATGATTAGTTTAAGGATGATTGGAAGCCTGTGACTTACTGAACAACATATATTGTTTAAGACTATGTGCCAACAGGGGCATCTAGGTGGCACAGTGAGTAAAGCTCTGGCCCTAGAGTCAGGAGAACCTGAGTTTGGTTCCAGCCTCAGACATAACACCCACGCAAAAACACTAGCCATGTAACCTTGGGCAACTTACTTAAACCCAAATGCCCCCCAAAAAGCAAAAAAAAGAAAAGACTATGTGGCCACCTTAGTAATACATACATGCACATACACAGAGAAACATACACATATATATGTATATATATATGCATGTATATGTGTGTGTGTGTATATATACATATATACATACATATATATATATATATATATATATATATGCACAGTATCTAAGACCCCAAACATCTCTTTGGAAAAAAAAGGTAACATTTTTAACATTCTTCTAGCAGTTCTATATTGCTCTTAATAATGAAATAACACCATCTCCAAGGAATCAAAATGTCAGATTATCTAAAGGAAAAGAGAGCAATGTCGACATAAATAGGCTTCAGCCTCTTATAAATGAAGAACTATATACAAAGAAGTGTATGAAAGATGATATCAAAGAGCTGTGTGCCTGGAAAAGGGAAGTAAATTAGTTATAGATCAAGAGTGAGGGTTTAGAAAAGGGCAGCTCATGTGCTCCATTGCTAGCCATGCAATTTCGGCAATAGTTCAACTTCTTCCAAATAGACTAGTAGTAGCAATATGTCCAATTTTTATAATTTAGAGTTAGGATCATACATTTTACCTTTCAATTTTATCTTTAAAAACTGGAAGGTTTCTTTTAATAATGGTAATACAAAATTATTTTTTATTTTATCACTTAAAACAGTCTTCAAATATTTTTCAGCTTTAAAACTCTCTTAACCACAACAAGGCTGCCATCTAGTGCTTTATGACTATTTTTATTCTTAAAAAAATCTCTCCATAATTAAGGAGGAAAGAGGACTTGTTTCCCATAATTAAAGGTTGGTTTTTTTTAAAGATTAAGTAAAGTATTGCCTAATTTAGGTATTCTGTCTATATATTTTACCTGTGAAGCCAATATAGCCACACAGAAAAAAATAGGGAATCAATGATAAAATAAATCAAATAGAATTTTTCAACTTCAGTTTTTCACTTGACTATAAAAAAATAAAATCAAGTTTGGGAATATTCTCCTACATGTCCCTGTATATCTTCTAGGGTAATGCATGAAACAGATAAAAAGTAGTCACACTATTCTGATGTTCCTATATTTTTCCATCCCATAGTGTTTTTTTTACACTCCTATTGGTTCCTTATCCTCTTGGCAAATTTCTTATATTTATATATTTTTTTATTCTTGCCTCATGCTATTTAAACATTTAACTGTTTTGTTTTATTTTAAAGGAAATTAACTTTATCCAAAAAATTGTTGAAAAATGCTATATGTGTGTGTGCATGTATGTATGCATCTTTTCCCAGTTAAACAAAGAAATGGATCATTACTCCCTGAAAATCCCTAATAGAAAGCATTTTCCCCCAAATTCACAAACAGCTCATGTTCTTTTGATAAAATCTTATTTATTCTTTCTGACCTAGATCAATTTAAAACAACTTTATGAAACTTTTCTTGCCAGAAGTCTGAATTCTTATAGCACTTCTCTCTACAATTCATAGACTACTTGTCACATAGAAAACCCTTCACATAATGGGTACACTAATACGACAGATATGTACACTTCTTCTCTTCCCCTACCCCTGTTATTCTGTAGGGCCTCGTGACAACTATTCATTGGTTTAGAGACATCCTAGACCTGTCACAAGTAGTGATCATGAGGGGATTATCACTATAAGAATCTCAGCCCTGTTGCTCTATTGTAATTGTATCTTTGTCTAAAAATGATTTAGTATCACCAGCTATTCTTAAGACCTACAAAATGTAAATGCCTTGGCCTTCTTTGGGGAGAATAAGTTAGTACTGAAGATTCAGTTCTATACCTTTATGAAAGACCAATTAAGACTGACTATAAAAAGAAAAAAAATTTTGTGTGTGAGTGAGGTTGTGCTCAATCAGTTGGTTTCCAGGGGAAAAAAAGCGTGAATATTAATGGAAGGTAACAGATATTATAACAGATAGTCCACAACTTTGTTCTAGTATTTGTGTCATAAATTTGATGTAATCAGAACATATTCAATATATATATATATACATATATATATATATATGTATATATATATATATATATATATGCAAGAAAGTTGTTACATACAAACTTGATCCCTGATAAAGAGGATAGCATAATTTGAAAAATCCCTACATGGTAGGCAGATGCTCACATGGGACAGGTATAGATGATGCTAGGAAAAAAAGACATGGTAATAGACAAGGTAATATTTAGGTTCTTGGAGTTAAGGCAATATGATGTCAGTCCTGAAGAGAGTTTGAGTCTTGTATTTTTACCACATGAGCACAGATCTTACCATATTACTCCACTGACCAAGAAGTTTCTTTGGCCACCCATTGCATCAATGACAAAATACAAAACTCTGTTTAGCATTTCAAACCCTTTACAATCTAGCTCAAGGCTATCTTTCATTTGTTTTCCCAAATGCTTTATTAACTTTTGGTTTACATCATTCATTTCCACCAGATTTGGAGTTACAATTTTTTTCCCCCATTTTTCCCCTACACACTGCCCCAAAAGAGAGGTCCCACAGGATATCCCCTCCTCCAATCAGCTCTCTCCCATATCTTCTCCCATACCCCCTTCGACTTTTCCAGTACGGCATGGTGGATCTCTATGCCCCAATGCATGTATATGTTATTTCCCAGTTACATGTAAAATAGTATTAATAATAGTATTTATATATATTTTAAACATCTGATTTTAAAACTTTGAATTCCAGATTCATTCCCTCCCTCCCTTGTCACCCACCCTTAGTGAGAAGATAAGCAATTCAGTATAGGCTGTACATGTGTAGCTATGCAAAACATTTCCATAGTAGATATATTGTAAAACAATGACTATATTTCGGGGCGAATCCCGGGCTCAGACACTTAGCACCCACCCAGAAACACCTGGCCGTGTAACCTTGAGCAAGTTACTTAACCCCAATTGCTTAGGGACGGCCAGGTGGCTCAGCGAGTAAGAGCACCGGCTCCAGTGTTGGGATGACCTGGAGATCAAATCCCGGGCTCGGACACTCAGCACCACACCCAGAAATAACTGGCCGTGTAACCTTGAGCAAGTTACTTTACCCCGATTGCTTAAAAAAAAAAAAAAAGAAAGTTACTGAAGATCACCTAGCAGGATAAGATACCATACACTGAGGTCCTTTCTCAAACTAAACTGGCAAGCATTCAAAATCTGCTTCAGAGAGTATAACTCCAATATGCTGGCCACATTCAAATGCAAAATGTATGCTCACCATAAAGACTATTTTATGGAGAACTCACACAGGGCAAGTGCTCATGTGGTAGTCAGAAGAAGCTATACAAGGATTCTCTAAAGGTCTCTCTTAAGAATTATGGAATTGATTTATGATATGGAAGACACTGACACAGGACCATTAAACATGTTTTGCCCACATCAGAGAAAATACTGTGCTCTATGAGCAAAGCAGAATTGAGGCAGCTCAAAGAAAATACAGGATGTGCAAATTTAGAGAATCCACCAAGTGTTCACACAGACAATTTGTGCCCGACCTGTGAACTTGTATTGATCTGATCAGTCATGGTTAGACACATTGAAACTTTACTCTAGCGTGGTGATGTCATTTTGGTCCTCTTCAAGAACAAAGGGCAGCAACCAACCAACTATATAGAATGTTTATAAAAATAATCTAATATTTATCTACTTTGAGTTTTTTAATGTCATAAGTCTTTTGCTGTAACAGTTTATATGATAGAGAATAGTAAAACCATGCAGGTAGAGGAGACAAAAAAAGCAAAGGTATTATTAATGGAGACTATGATAATGAAATATATATCCTAGTTCAGTATTTTGATTATGAGTTCAAATATTAGATTAAATAACCAAGTTTAATTACAGAAGAATTGCACATATGACAATGGCAACTTTCAATTAGGATTTACTTCTACTGATCTTGATATGGGGTGAGAATAGTCAGAATATTTTCAAATATTATATATCTTATGCAAAATTACAAAAGTCACTTACAAACTTACAAAGAAAGTTTTAAAAATCTTAAATTTTCAAAGCATATATACAAGATGCTGAAATATTTGTTCCAAATCAAAGACTAATATAAGGAAATGACTAATGCAAATGTAAAATTGTGAAGCATCTTACATGGTTACTTATTATATTAAATATTCTTCCTAGTTATTAAAGTTAAATATATCCTCTTCAATGTATGTGTTTCAAAAATTGTTACATTTGGAATAAATTTGATCATAAAATGTTAGGCTTCTTTTTATTCAAATGACGGCTTGATTTTTAAAGCTCCTCAAGTCTTGTCATGTCCTAGGAAAGAGTCTGAGAAGAATCACTATATGAGAATTCAATCCAGGTTTTCTCTGGATGGATTCATTGTCCAAGATTCATCTTTACAGGAAAACAAATCCCTTCTTTGAGCAGAAGTATCAAATACAACCATCTGTAATGACAAGCAAAGAAGTACTTTGCTGATTGTTTCAGCTATTCAAGTGCCTTTGAGGCTTGCCTTTTATTGTGTTGAGTCTTTGTTGAAACCATATACATTGTGCATTATGTTGCCATTAATAGGCCTAAGGGAGTTTGGAGACCTTCTCTGCCCTTAGAAGGCCTAACATCATCAAATGGATTCCACAGTGGGAGGAGCTTGCCAAAAGAGTGGAACAGGAAGGAGCAGAGCAGAGCAGAGAAAAGCTTGAACAGGAACTGGGACCAAGCAGAACAGAGAGGGAGAATGTTTGTGATTTTGGCACTCTATAGCATTCTGTATGCTGGTCAGACAAAAACATCCTGTCTGTTGTTTTTAGACAGAAGCCCTGAAAGAGCACTTTACTGCTGTTTATAGAAGTCCTGGGACTTTACTGTTGGTTTATGTTTTATTTTTCAGTCAGAAACTTTGTCTGTTGATTTGTGGTACTTTGTCAGAAAGAATGTGAATTGAGATGATAGTGCCAGCAATGTGTGTAAATATTGCTGTAGCTCTGTTAAGTTTTGTTTTCCTAGAAAGAGAAACTTCTATGAGCAGTCCCTGTAAGCTGAGGTATGAAACAGGAGTGGAGAGCTGTATATGTGTGAGTTCAGGCAAGAACTGGGAGATCTGCCTATCTGTGAATTCAGGCAAGAGTTGGGTGAATCCAGGCAAGAACTGGGAGTGGCCAGCCCATGGAAAAGGAGCCATGGGGTTTGGAAGTCATCCTCCAGTTAAGAGGAAAGAAAACTTGGCTTGAGTACTCTATATTGATTGAGGAGATTGTGACTTACTGAATGATATGTTTTGTTTAAGACTATGTGGCCACCTTATAAATAAGTTGCTGTGTTATATTGTTGTGAATGTTGTGCTTTAGTTTCTTGAATGTTTTGCTTTAGTTCATTGATGAATAAATGGGGGTTTCACTAAACTGTGTGATTAGATCCTTAAAGTTATTAACAGCAGCAGTCCTTGGGATAGCTGCTTATGATTGACTTTACACCATCATATACAAGATGCAATACACAAGAATATTTTATTATTTTTACCCATTATTTTATTTTGGAGAAGTGATTCTGACCACAATAAATTATGTAAGAAATAAAACCATGTGATTATACTAAAAGATGAACAAAAAAACTATTTATTAAATTTCAATATTCATTTATGTGAAAGTATTAAAACATAGGAATATTTTTCCTTAATGCAATGAAAAAAAATTACCTGAATGCATGAGGCTGCTTTGTATGTATTGGGAAATATTAGATATTTTTCCCTTTTAGCATTTGAGAGTTTTAGAAATTCAAGTTTTAGCATTAATGTAAGAAAAATAAATGGAAAGAATAAGTGTTCAATTCTAGACCTAGAATCCTAGACTTCAAGCTGGAAGAAACTCCAGTGGTTATCTGCATATTACAATTGTCTTTTTAGAAAAAGAAAAGTGAGGACCAGATCTTTGCCTAAGGACACAGAGATGATAAGAGGCAGATTCTAATTTAGCAAAAGTATAGTTTCACAAGAAAGAATTAGCTTATAATTATCCTAGAAAGATAGCCTTGAGGGAGTGGAGTCAAGATGGTGGAGTAGATACAAGACTTCCATGGGACTCCGGCTTCCACCTCCCCCAATTCATGTAAAAGGGGACTCTGAACAAACTTTGGAGCTACAGAACCCACAAAATGACACAGAGAAGCTAACCTCCCACTGAGGACATTGGTCAGTGCAGTGCTCTGGGAGCCGAGCCCAACCCCGCATGAGCCAGAGGTTTTAGCCCCAAGGAGGCCTGACCAGCCACTGGCTAGAGGAACTTCGGATCACCAGCATCTCTGGAGGTTTCCAGAATTACCAACACATAGATGCTCAGGACAAAGTGAGAGGTCAATGCAGTGTTGACTTTGGGGTCCAGTAGCTGGGAGTGCATCGGCCTCTTCCCCCGGGACAAGAAGCTGCAGAGGCACTGCTGCACAGCCGCCACCACTTGGCAGCTTCAGCTTCTGGCCTGCAGAGTGTAGGAGGACCAAGTGACCAGTGTTCGGGGTAATCACTCTTGCTTTAACCTGCTCGGATCTGGATTGCGGTCTAGGGTGGAGGTCCTGGGGTGTGTAACCAGCTTGCCAGAGTAGAGGCTTCAGAGAGGGTACCCAACTAATAACTTCAAGCAGCTGAGAAAACCCCAGCATTTGGGATGAAGCTCCCCTGTCTGGTGGCAGAGTCCTATTGTGGCAAAAAGCCCAGAGGTCAAGTAACTGAGTGATGACATGAGCAGGCAAAGGAAGCAAAGTAAACAGAGTACCCCAACTTTACAGGGGGTATTTATTATTTAGAGGGGGGATGATGGAAGGGAGAGCAAGCTGCAGGGGGAGGGAAGTTGGAAGCACCCACTTTTGAAAAGGGACGGGATCAAAGTAGAGAACAGAACAAGTGGGAGGTGGGATAGGAGGGAGGGAAATATAGTCAGTCTTTTACAATATATCTACTATGTTATTGTTTTGCATTAGCCACACATGTACAACCTATACTGAATTGCTTATCTTCCCAGTAAGGGTGGGTGACAA
>NW_027186296.1:91436586-91514632 GCF_028583685.1 Petaurus breviceps papuanus | reverse complement strand
CATATGTGAATGTGTGTATATATGTTTACAGGTATACATAGATAGAGGGCACAGGACCAATTTAATAGGAAGGGATGATACTTAAAAGGTGAAACTAAGAGGTGAGGAAAGGAATATCACAAGAGGAGATGGGGAGAGACAGAATGGGGTAAACTATCTCATATAGAAGAGGTAAGGGAAAATGGTTACAATGGAGGGGAAGAACAGGCACGCAAAAAGGCAAAACCTTATTCTCATTGAATTTGTCTCAGGGAGGGAATGAAATGCACACTAAATAGGGTATCTCACCCTACAAGAGAGTAGGAGGGGAAGGGGATGAGAGGGGGGATGATGGAAAGGAGGGTAGGCTGGGGGGGAGGGAAGCTGGAAGCACCTACTTTTGAAAAGGGACAGGATCCTAGTAGAGAATAGAACAAGTGGGAGGTGGGATAGGAGGGAGGGAAATATAGTCATTTTTTTTAAAAGCAATCAGGGTTAAGTAACTTGCTCAAGGTTACATGGCCAGTTACTTCTGGGTGTGGTGCTGAGTGTCTGAGCCCGGGATTCGATCTCCAGGTCTCGTCCCAACAATGGAGCCAGTACTCTTACTCGCTGAGCCACCTGGCCACCCCCAGTACCTTTCTAAGACAATTCAAATGGAAGTGGTTCAGTTTCCTAGAGTGGTCCTGGTATACTTTCCAGGTTTTACAGGCATACAACAATGAGTTCAGAAGAACAGCTCTGTAGACCTTCAGGTTGATAGTTAGTCAAATACCTCTTCTCTCCCACATTTTCCTTCAGAGCCTCCCAAACACTGAGCTAACTCTGGTAATGCATGCATCCCTGGAAAGTACACTACCAAGGTAAGTGAACTTATCCACAGTATTCAAACCTTCCCCATTTGCTGTAACTTTTGGTTTCACACGTAGATGGTGTGCTGGTGACTGATGGAGCACCTGTCCTTTCTTGGTGTTAACTGTTAGACCAAAATTAGGACAAGCAGCAGAGAATTGATCCATAATTTGTTGTATCTCAAGTTCAGAGTCTGCATTGAGAGCACAATCATCTGAAAACAGAAAATCATGTGCCAACATGTCCTCCACTTTTGTCTGGGCTCGTAGTCTTTTCAAGTTGAAGATTTGCCATCAGTGTAGTAGCTGAACTTGATGCCATGTTTATCCTCATTGAAAAACATTTGACAATATGGCTGAAAACATTATGCTAAAAAGTATGAGAGTAAGCACTCCATTGGTGACTGGGAAAGCACAAAGAAGAGGTTTTGAATGCCATTAGGCTTCTTTCCTGTGGCAAGCACCTGGTGCTGATTCTATTCCAGCTGAGATTTACAAGGTAGGGGGTCCATTGCTCATATAAAAGCTGATTGAAATTTTCGAAGTTATATGGCAAGAGGAGGTTATTCCCCAGGAGTTCAAGGATGCCTCCATTGTCCTTCTTTATAAAGATAAAGGAAATAAATTGTCCTGTGACAATCACAGGACATTCTCTATCTTAGTCACTGCTGGCAAAATTCTTGCTAGAGTCCTCCTCCTTAATAGGTTGATCTTTCACCTGGAAGATGGTCATCTACTTGAGAGCCAGTGTGACTTCAGAAAGGGCTGAGAAATGGTCAATATGGTGTTTGTTGCCCAATAATTCCAGAATAAATGCCAAGAGTATAACAAAGTTCTGTACACAACATTTGTGGATCTGACCACGACCTTCGATACTGTCAGTCATGAAGGCTTATGGAAAATCATGTCAAAGTTTGGTTGCATTCTATATAATATATTGTTAGTTGACTGCTTTTATACTATGCATGGTTAATTCTAGATGATCAATGAATCAGCTTTTCAATCATGTGATCAAAATTCCTCACACTCTGTTGACTAATAATAATAATAATAATAATAATAAACAGCAATAAGGATAAACTAGAAGCCTTCCCAGTTAGATCAGGGGTGAAACAAAGATGTCTGTGCTCTAGTCTTTATCCAGGAATGGATCTTTCTCTTCTGGGGCTGCAAGTACTAGGGTTCTCCTTAGCCCTGGAACTGAGATTCAGAGCTGTGTGTGGGCACACAGCTATGTGGGTCTTGCACCTAGTGCCATAAAAGGGTCCCCTCTAATCTTTTTTTTTTTCTGGCAAGTTATCTGATTCCTTCTCATCATCCCTGAGCTGAAAGTTCCTGAAGCTGCTGCTGCTATGGCGCCTGCCCCCAAGATATGATGTTAGTTTTGCAGCCAAGTGCTCAGCACTCTCGTCTGGCTCCCATTCCATTATCACAGACCTCTCCTGTCTTAGGATGGAAAAATGCCTTACTTTAACCTTTCGTTGGTTTTGTCACTCCAGAATTCCATTTTAGGTCTTATTTTAAAGGTGTTTGAAGGAGAATTTTGTGGAGACTTTACTTTTCCATCATGACCAAGGAATGATAGCCAGTTTTTGACTGAAGAAGTTTGTGTATAAATGACTCAGATGTAACTAGCTATGTGATTTAAGCAAGTCACTTGACTTATTTACCTCCATTTTCTTAACTAAAAATATGGATAATTATCTTTTTACTAAGGTTTTTGTGAGGGTCAAATGAGATATTTATAAAATGCTTGGCATATAGTAAGTGTTATATTGATATATTTACTACTTTTGTTGCTTGTTATTATTATTATTATTATTATTATTATTATTATTATTATTAGAGTCAACAGAGATTGGGGGATTTTGATAACATGTTTGTAAAGCTGATTCATTGATCATCTAGGCGAGGGGTAAAAATTGAAAAGTGGCAAATTTAGGCTTGCTGTTGGGGAAAAAAAAACAAAACAATGAGAGATGCTCAAAAATAGAATGAACTGGTTCATAAAGTAGTGAATTACTCCTTACTAGAGGTCTTCAAGAAAATGTTGAATGGCCACCTATGATGTAAGCTATAGAGGACATTCTCATTCAGGTAGAGATTGACATTTATGGCCTCTAAGTTCCTGTCCAACTCTCCAATTCTGCCTCCAATAGTTTCATTACCTATAATAATTTCATTTAATATTTATCCCAAAGTGCTAAAGCTTAGAATTTGAAATTCTTTTTAATTGTGTAGAATCATTTAACACAGAAAAATTAATTAGAGATGTAAAGTAGCATAATAATCTCTGGCTTGCTATTCTAAGTCATAGTTCTATGGAACTATTAGTGATTAGGTCCTAGGTCTAGCTTTTATAATGCAAAAAATATGCTATTTCTCCTTCCTCAGTATAAGATCCCACCCCTTTTTTAACTCAAAAGGAGTTTCTTTTACTACTACCATAAGAGGCTTAGTCTGTGGTTGTGGGAGCTAGCATAAAGCTAACTGAACCAGAAAGAAATTTTCTCATGTGTTATTTTCTCAATGGATATGGAATTTTAGAGAGAATGTTCTCTATCACTATTCACTAACACAAACTCAAAGTTTGGAGTTGTCATTTCAAATAATATATACTTCTTTCCTTATGACTGCAAAAAACAAACAAACAAATCATGAAGCTTTCCATATCAAGTAAATGAATCCATAAGTGACAAACTCTTTAACACCATATATATTGAATTTTAATATGTCAAATATGAGTACATCAACTCTGACAATCATACAATAGGAGGTGTTCAAGAGGCAGTTATAGACAGATATATAAATTTAAAAGGCTCTACCAAACATATTTGTTAAAGAACAACTAAAGAATAAGAATGAACAAACAAATGCAGATAGTTTCTTTGTACAGGTTTACAGTGAGCAATGCTGATATCAGTGCAATGATGTGGGAAGCCAGAGCACTAAAAGGGAATGCTGCCAAATCACAAAGACTTTTTTAATAATACCTTCTTATTTAACACCAAGCAGGTAATGAATGAAATAGGATGAAAATTTCAAAAGGTAAGTGCCTTGACCCCAAGATAGTGGCAAGAAAGTAAAATCAATTTAACAAATATTTAATAAGAGCTTATTGTGTGTAAGGTTACTGTGTTCAGTGCTGGGAATATAAAGACCATGAGCACAGTTTGGTCTTCCCTTCTGGTGGCCATAAACATGAAAATGCTTGCTAATGATGTAGGAAAATATGTAAAAATGTGGAGATCTTTGAATATAGTAGACACTTAGTAAATAATGAATTTAATTTATTGGATGTTGAACATATACTCAAATGTCAGCTGTTTTTCTTTCAAGGCAACAATTTATAAACGAAGCAGATTACCACATGATTTCTCAAGTATTTCTTTAGTTATTCAGAGTAAAACATTGGCTATCTGGAATCTTGACAGTCAGATTGTGATACCAAATAGTACAGTGGGAAGGATATTGAGCTTGGAGTAATAAGACATGAATAGTAATTAGCACTTAGTAATTAATGAAGCCTCTGTTAAAGAAACAAAAGGTATGAACCCCTGTTGTTGACATAACAGGAAGGGGTTGGCTGAAACAGGAAGGAGCTAATGCCATGTGTATATAAGGAGAAGTATATAGTATATACTTGGTATATAGTATATAGTTATTGACTTTGACTTGTGTATTTTGTGACCCTTAATCCTTAGTGAAAATTGAATTATTGAGTTACTAAATGATTGTACTTTGTTCAAAACTTTATGACTACTGTGGTGAAAACTATGTGGCCATTTTAGCTATTGTGAATGCTGTTGTTTTGATTTTCTGTGATAAGTTGTAACATTGTGAATGCTGTACCTTGAGTTACTGTGAATGTTTTGTTCTAATTTGTTATTGAATAAGTAGAGTGTTCACTATAACATGTAATGAGAACCTTAAAAGTTGTTCACAGTAGCATTCTTCTGGAAAGCTGTTTGTGTTTGTCTTTGTCACAAAGGATCATGACAAAACTTGTAATTTCATTAGTCTAGGGAACTCCAAATGAGAAGCCATCCTATCAATGTACTTCAGCACCTTCTCTTCCATTTATAGCTTAAACAATTACCTAAAGTATTAATTGACCTACCCAGGATCACAAAGCCATTATGTGTCAGGTCTTTTTGGCTTCTCTATCCACTATATCATGCTGACTATCATCATAAACATCAATCATTATAAAGAGAAAGCAGTAGATTCAGATCATCTGTGCTGTGATATGGTGTTGGCCTTATTTTTAACCATTTAAATTAAACACCGCCATTTTCCTTGAATTCTTCATCCTTAGACACCATGCACCCCTTGCCAAACCCTAACTTTCTTTTACCTGCAGCATCATCCTTATCCTCTCATACTCACATGCTCATTGACCAATTTCCTCTCTTTTGTGCTTTACACAATGGTAATTCCAAACTATATTTTTTAAATTTTCCATAAGCTTCCTTCAATACCTTTCCTTTTCTCTAATGAGTATAAGCAGGGGACTTTATATCCTACTTTACTGATAAAAAAGACCATCCACTATGAGCACCCCCTTTCTCTCTATTCTACATCTCTTAAAGGAGTAAGTTCCATCTCACCATGTCATTACCAGCTCAAGAAACTCCAGTGGCTCTTTGCTCCTTTTAATGTAAAGGCAAACTTCCGTGTTTAGCATTAAAACCAATCACAATATGACAAAATTATGTTTTTTGAGACTTATTTCATCTTTTTTCTGCTCACCATGCTGCACTCTATAATCAAATGAAACTGATATACTTTATGTTTACAACATTCTCCCCTCTGTTATCAACTCCAATGCCATCTCCTTCAAGGGGGCTGTCTTGATTTCCCTGTTTGTAATTACTCTGCTCATAATGTCTTTGAATCCAATTCATAAACATTTTTCCTCTTCTATGTAATATTGTATTTGCTCAGTAGAATCCAAGATTCTCGAGAACAAGGAGTATTTCATCTTTTGTTTCTGTAACTCCAGGGACTAACATACTGCCTGGTGCCTAGACAGTATGTAATAAGGCCTTTTCTATATATATTGAGATAATCAAATTATTTTTGGTGAAAAAGGACTAGAGTCTTCAGAAAGTGACTAGATTGGGTTATGACATATATGTAGAAATCCTTTCTATAGAGTTTATCATTAGATCCATGAGAATGGTTGAAACTATCAATAGAGATGGTATGGGCGGGGAGTGTGGGGGGGGGACAGAGTAAAGGATTCAAGACATAGCCTTGGGAAAAAACTATCATTAGGATATGGAAGATCCAGTTATGATCCTACAGAGGAAGTTGATACAGAACAATTAGAAATGTAAGAAGAGAATAGATAACATTTTCACAAAAGAAAAAGAAGAGAATATTCAGGAGTAGATAATGGTCAATAGTTTCAAAAGAAAGCCCAAAGAGCTAGTAAACTGCTAACATCCTTTGACCCAGCAATAACATTACTAGGTCTATTTCCCAGGATGATTAGAGACAAATAAAAAGAATTTATATGTTCTAAAATATTTTAGCAGCACTTTTTGTGGTGACGAAGAATGGTAAATTGTGGGGATGCCTGTCAATGGGGGAATGGCTGAACAAGTTGTGGTATATGATTGTTATGGAATACTATGTGATATAAGAAATGATGACCTTGATGACTTTAGAAAATCATGGATATACTTGCCAAAATAGTGAAGAATGAAATGCGAATAACCAAGAGATGTTGTATACAATAACAGCAATATTGTTTTAAGAACAACTTTTAATGATTAAGTGATTTTGTCTATTATAAATAACCAAATTAACTACAAGGACATATGAATGAAGATACTATCTGTATTTAGATAAAGAACTGATAAATACATGTATAGAATGGTTTTACACACACTTATATGTATATATGTGTATGTTTATGTGTATATACATACATACATATGTGTCTAGATAGATAAATAATTTTTGTCTAATGGTAGCCATCTCAAGGGGGAGGGAAGAACAAAAAAAAAGAAATTTGCATGATAACTTTATTACATATGTATAGGGAATAGCAATTTGTATATAATAGATTCATAGTTTCATGTATATTGAAACTTTATATTACATGTATATATTTTTTCCATTCTAGTATGTTATGGAAATGTGTGTTTTATTTCTTAAGTCCAGAATAAAATCTTAAAGGACAAGGACAGAGAAAAGGGTATTGGATTTAGCAATTATCAGGTCTGATTAAGATTAGAGACAAGATGTTCCATTGAGTGGTGGGGTAGAAACCAAAATGGAAGAGGTTGAAATGTGAATTCGAGATGGTGAAATGAAAGCAAATTAGTGTGATATTTCCCTCTAACCCCACCCTTACAAAACTCTCTATTTTTGGTGGTCACAACTATCCTTATCTTCATGTCTACTTTCTTTAACTCCTCAAATGAGATAATATTTGTAAAGCACTTAACATAGTTCCTCTCACATAGTAGGGACCATATAAATGCTTATTACCTTTTTGTTCCTCCCTCCTCCATATCCACTAAGTTGCCAAGTCTTATCAGTTCTCATCATCCCTTGCATCCATCACAACTATCCATGGACTACTGTAATAGCTTCTTAATTAATCTCCCTACATCTGTTCTCTCTCCTCCACAATCCATACTCTGCATAGCTACCAAAGTGATAATCCTAAAGCTTAGTTCTGATTTTTATAAATTTTATTATTTATATCATCAGTTCTCCTGATAGTTTTCCTAATATTTAACCACCCTGGCATGTCTGATAGAAATTTTACCTGGTCATAATGTATGATTTCTGAGATATTACTGTAATCTTACTAGTATTTTATTTAAATTTTTGAAATAATATTCATTAGGGAAACGGGTCTGCAGTTTTCTTTCTCTGTCTTTGCTCTCTCTAGTTTAAGTATCAAAACCAGATTAGTGTCATAGAAGAAATTGGGTAGGACTCTTATTTTTCAAATAATTTATATGATATTGTAAATAATTGATTTTTTAAAAAATATATTTGGTAAATTTCACTTCTAATTCCATATGGTCCAGGGAAGTTTTGCTTAAGTAGTTCTTTTATGGAATGTTCAAATTATTTTTAAAGACAGAGTTACTTAAGTATTCTATGTTTCTCTGTTATTCTGGCCACTTTTTAGTTTTCTAAACATTCATTTATTTCACTTAGATTGCCTGTTTTATTGGCAAACAGTTGGCAGAATATTTCCTAACAATTGCCTTTATTTCATCTTCATTGGTGGTACATTCACCCTTTTAATTTTTTATAAGAGTATTTTCACTTTCTTCTCTCTTTTGTTACTCAAATTAATCAATGCTTTGTCTATTTGATTAATTATTTTATAAAACCATGCCTAGTTTTATTTATTAGCCCAATCACTTTTCTATTTTAAATTTTTTAATCTCTTCTTTGATTTTAAGTATTTCTATTTTAGTGTTTAATTGGACACTTTTAATTTGTTCTTTTTCTAGTTTTTTTAATTGAATGCACAATTCAATGATCTGCTTTTTCTTAGCATTTAGAAATACAAGTTTTCCCATAAGTACTGCTTTGGTTACATCCCACAAATTTTAGTATGTTGTCTCATTTGTTAGCATTCCCTTTAATAAAATTATTTATTGTTTCTAGGATCTGTTCTTTGACTTATTCTTTAAAAATAGATTATTTATTTATGTTAATAATTATTTAATTTTCTGTATCTGTGAGATTTTTATGCTCTAATACATGGTTAATTTTTGTGAAGTTTCCATATACAGCTTAGAAAAAGGCATACTGCTTCCTAGTTCCATTAATTCTTCTCCAGGGGTCTATCATATATAACTTTTCTTATATTCTTTATACTACATATATATGCATATATATATAATCCTTAACTTCTTTCCTGTTTAATTTATAATTAGCCATATAGTTTTGAGAGCAGAAAAGTAGAGTTCCCCATTACTTTAGTTATACTGTCTATTTGCTCCTATAAATCGTTAAAAAATTTTCTTTAAGAATTTGGATGTGATACCATTTAGTGTACATATGTTTAGTATTAATATCACTTCGTTGTCTATGGTACCTTTTTAGTAAAGTATAATTTCCCTGATTGTCTCTTTTGATAAGGTCCATTTTTGCTTTTGCCTTCTCTGAGATAACTGTTGTCTCTGTCTTTTTTTTCCTACTTCAGCTGAAGCATAATAGATTCAGCTCCAGCCCCTTTTTAAAACTCTGTGTGCATCTTTCTGATTCAAGTGCATTTCTTGTAAACAACATATTGTTGATTATGGTATCTAATCCATTCTATCTGCTTCCATTTTATGAGTATGTTCATTCCATTCACACTCACAGCTCTGATTACTATTCATTCCTCTCCATCCTAATTATTTCTGTTTAATCTTCTCTATCCCTTTTTACTCTTTCCATCTTCAAAAATCCATTAGAAAATTTCTACCATTGCCTCCTTTAAGCTACTCTCTTTGTTAATTATCCCCCTTTTCTCTTCTTCCCTTTCCTTCCTATGTTTGGTAAGATATATGTCTATATGCAACTGTGTGTGTGTGTGTTATGTGTGTATACACATAGAACTCATTCTCCTCTTTTTTTAACCAATTCTGATGAGAGTGAGGTTTAAGTGGTGCCTACCCCCTCAATTCTCTCTCTATCATAAAATCTCTGCCTTACATGCTTCTTCTATGTAAGATAATTTCCCTCATTCTTCCTCTCTCCCTTCTCCCAATACATCACTCTTTTTCACCCCTCCTTTTTTTTTGATCATCGCATAACTGTCTTCTCATCCCCAAATCCCCTGTCTATGTACACTCCTAATTGCTATAATAATGATAAAGTTCTTAAGAGTTAAAAGTATATTCTTCCCATATAGGTATGTAAATAATTTAACTTTATTTAATCCCTTATGATTTCCCTTTCCTTTTTACCTTTTTATGCTTCTATTGAGTCATGTTTAAATGTCAAATTTTCTATTCATCTCTTACATTTTCATCAGGAATGCTTAAAAGGTCTCTATTTCATAAGTGTCCATTTTTTACCCCGAAGGATATACTCAATTTTACTGGGCAAGTTATTTTTGGCTGTAACTCTACCCCATTTGCTTTCTGGAACACCGTATTCTAAGGCCTCTGTTCCTTTAACATGAAAACTGCTAAATCTTGTGTAATCTTGACTATGGCTCCATGAAATTTAAATGGTTTCTTTCTGGCAGTTGTCCTTGATAATGTCTTGAAATATGATGGTAAGGTTTTATTTAATCATGGTTTTCAGGTAATCCAATAATTCTTAAATTATTTTTCTTCAGTCTACTAAGCATGTCTGTTCTTTATCCAATGAGATCTTTCACATTTTCTTCTATTTTTTTTCATTCTTTTGACTTTGTTTTATTGTTCCTTGATGTCCTATGGAGTCATCAGTTTCCACTGAGTGAATTCTAATTTTTAAGGAATTATTTTCTTCAGTGGACATTTGTACTTCTTTTTTCTTGTGTCTGATTTTACTTTTAAAGTAGTTATTTTCTTCAATGAATATTTGTGCCTCTTTTACCAGTTGGCAAATTCTGTTTTTTAAGGTTTTATTTTCTTCAGAACTTTTTTCTGCTTCTTTTATCAAGCTGTTAATTCTCTTTCCATAATTTCTTTATTATTCTCATTTTTTTCCAATTTTTCCTCTACTACTGTTATCTCTTTCTTTAGTTCTTCCAGGAATTATTGTTGGGCCTGTATTTTTTTTCTCTGAGGCTTTGGTTGTAACTCTTTTCAAATTGTAGTCTTCTGAGTTTCTGTCTAAGATCTTTATTCCCACCATAGTAGATTTTTATGATGACATTCTTCTTTTTTTTGTTTCCTCACTTTTCCAGACTATTTCTTGACTTTAAACTTCATGTTAAAGTTGGACTTTGTTCACCTAGTGGTTGGAAGGCACCATCCCAATTTTTAGGTTTTTTCCTATTGCTGTTTTCAGAACCAGGTCTGGGGCCTGAATATTTTTGGTGATTCCAAAGTAACATGATCCAGGGAGAGGTCTGCTCACTGATCTCTAGGTCTATGCTCTGGTCTTTATCCAGGAGGGGCCTTTTTGCCCCTCTAACTGCAAGCACTAAACCCCTCTCTACCTTGGGACTACAATGCAGAGCTGTATGTGGGGTGCCTTGTACTGCAAACAGTGCTACATTAACTCTTTCTGACAAGTTTTCTGATTTCCTTCCCATTTCTGTTTTGAGAGCTATTAAAACTGCTACAGTTACTCTCCCAGTCACCTCCAAGATATACCACTTGTGTTGCTGCTGCATGTGTTCCAGGTCAGTTTCATCTCCAGTGTCAGAAACCTATGATATTGTCTTGATCTGGAAAAATATTTCATCCCAACATGTTGTGTGATGTGCCACTCCAGAATTTGATTTGACATGTTACTTTAAAATTGTTAGAAGGGGAGTGGCTAGGTGGCACAGTGAATAGAGCACTGGCTATGGAGTCAGGAGGACGTTCAAATCCAGCCTCAGACACTTAACACAAAAACTAGCTGTTTGACCTTGGACAATTCACTTAACCCCAATTGCCCTACAAAAAGCAAAAAAAAAAATGTTTGAATATAAATGTTGAGAAAGTGTGGCTAAATTTACTGTCTTTTCTCTGCCATTTTGACTATACTTCTTATGAATAATCCATCCCCTTTTGCCCACTAACATGGTCACAAACTTAGCTCACAATCTCATCATATCAAATATCATGTATTATAATAACCTTCTGATTAAATTTCTGCTTTGGATCTCCCTCTGCTTCAATCCATCCCACATATACCTCACAAAATAAAACTCTTAAAATACCGGTCTTACTCTATCATTGCCTTGTTCAAAATCTTCAGTGATTCTCCATTGGATCTAGGATAATATACAAACTTTTCCAGTTGGTATTTAAAATATTTTATAAGCTCATTCCACCTTTCTAAATTTATTTTGGACTATTTGTATTCATGAAAGTTACATTCCCACTACAATGCCCCACCAGAGTTTGTAGAGATCCAGCATTCCATCTGCTACCTCCAGTCTTTTGCACAGGTTGTCCCCAGTGTCCAGAGCATATTACATCCTCAAATATTCCTCAAAGAAGCCCTAGACTTTTTTGAGTTTCAGTTCATGTTCCTTATTACATCCTCAAATTATATTTACTTACCTATTTATCTCCTAGTGGAATATAAAGTCTTTGAGGGAAGAAATTCTGTGTGTGTGTGTGTGTGTGTGTGTGTGTGTGTGTGTGTGCGCGCGTTGTGGGGAAGTTTCTTCTGTTTTTGAGTTTCTAGTACTTCATACAGCATCTTAAATGTAGTTCAGACACAATTCATACTTGTTGAAGGGAAATGAAGTGAAGTGAATTGGATCAAATAGATAATAACCAGTGTAGTTGACCTAGAACTTTTGCTGACCACAGTAGCTAACTTAGAACTTGTTATTTTTTTTTAGAAAAACATTCTAGGATACTCTGAAGTTTTTCTTTTTTATTTCTCTTTGCTTCTTTTTCTATGCAGTTAAATAAAACATGCATAGCTGTATTACTCCCGGGTAACATAATTGGGCTATTTTTCTACAAAATTAATTAGTGAAGTCAAAAGCTGAACAAGCCCTTTCTTCTTTTTATATATGCCTTGCCATTCTTCTTCCTAAGACTATGCTTTTTTAATTATTTAGTAGTTTATTTTTCCACAATGCATGTAAAAACAATTTTCAATATTTATTTTTAAAAATTTTGAGTTCAAATTCTCTCTCTTCCTACTTTTTCATCCCTCTTATTGAGAAGGCAAGCAATTTGATATAGGTTATAGGTGTGTAATCATACAAAACATTTCTACATTAGACATGTTGTGAAGGAAAACACAGAAAAACTCAAGAAAAAATAAAGTAAAAAAGTATGCTTCCATCTGTATTCAGACACTATCAATTGTTTCTCTGGGGATGGACAGCATTTTTCAATCATAAGTCCTTCACAGTTGTCTTGGATCATTGTATTGCTGAGAATAGATTCATTCAAATCTCATCATTGTACAACATTATTGTTACTTTGTACACAGTACATTTCACTTCACATCAGCTCATGTAAGTCTTTCCAGATTTTTCTGAGAGAATCCTGTTCATCAATATTAATAGAATTCCATCAAATCACATACCACAATGTGT
Source organism: Petaurus breviceps papuanus (assembly GCF_028583685.1). Classification (NCBI taxonomy): domain Eukaryota; kingdom Metazoa; phylum Chordata; class Mammalia; order Diprotodontia; family Petauridae; genus Petaurus; species Petaurus breviceps. The sequence goes on along the minus strand of NW_027186296.1, from coordinate 91,501,624 downwards.
TCAGTTGTTCCCCAATTGATGGGAATAGCTTCAATTTCCAATTCTTCACCACCAGAAAAGAACTGCTATAAATATTTCTGTACATTACATATGATTCCTTTAATAGTTTAGTTTTTTATCTCTTTTGGGATATAGACATAGTAGTGGTATTACTAGGTAAAAGAATATGTAGGGTTTTACAGCCCTTTGGGCATTGCTTCAAATTGCTCTACAGACTGGTTGAATCAGTAGACAACTCTATCAATAGTGCATTGAAGTGTAATTTTGTTGTACATCCCCTCCAACATTTGTCATTTACTTTTTCTGTCCTATTAGCCAATTTAATGGGTATGAGGCAGTGGCTTAGAATTGTTTTAATTTGCATTTCTCCAACCAATACTGAGGTATAGAATTTTTTCATAAGGTTACTTCATCTGAACATTTAAACAAGTTCTTTATTAAGTAATTTTCTCAATCTAAAGAAAAATTCTCTTTGTTGTTGCTTCTATCCACACCTTTGGAAAGTAAGATTTATTCAAACCGCTGTCTATGGCTTTTACCATATGTAACTTATGTTACCATGTAACATAAGTAGTTAATAGACTTTTACCAATTATTCTATGTAGCTTGCACAATTTTCTCATGAAACAAAGTGGGACTAGCCCTTACCTTTTCAAGAATTTAGGGTTAAGGTGTTTTGAGGAAGGTTTACCAAAAAATCTATATACTTTTATCAAAAGATGAGTGTGATAGAGGATTCTGGGAAGATGGCTGAGTAGGACAGAAAATCCCAATGTCTCATGATCCCCCCCCCAAAAAAAAAAGAGATAAAATAGCACTTCAGGGGGAACAAAGTGCTGGTAAAACCAAATAAGAAGAGGGGTACAACAGAGGTCTTCCTGGGACAATTTGAGAAAATCAGAAGAGAAGTCTCAGGGTAAGGTTGCTCTCTGTTAAGAGTAAACATCTCAGATCAGCTACGTGGTGCAGTTAATAGAGCACTGGCCCTGCAGTCAAGAGAACCCGAGTTCAAATCCAACCTCAGATACTTAACACAAAAAAATAGCCATGTAACCTTGGGCAAGTCACTTAACCCCAATTGCCCTACTTTTCCCTCTCCAAAAAAAAAAAAAAGAGTAACACCTCCAGGCTAGGGTCTACTTTAACAGCAAACAGCAAGCCATGTGCTTAGTTCACTTAAGAGGCTGCCTTGGCCCCAGCCACTGGAACTTTTTCCCCTGGGATAGTGAAGGGAGTTGGTCATCTAAGCCTGGGATGATTGACAGAACCTCTGTTGACAAGGAACACCAGACACAGTTATGCTGCAAAGAATAGCAGGGGTGAAAAGGAACTAGCCCATACCTGGTGAGTGCAGAAATAGTAGGACAGAAAGCCCAAGGTCATGGGCACTTACAGAGGTATGGAGGTTTGGTTTTGCTTCCACGCTGGAAGAACTGAAGTTCTGGGGCAAGAGGCACCATTTCCCATACCCCAAGGCTAGAGATGATTACAAAAATTAAGCGATTAACACAAAAAAAAAATGCATAAGGAAAGGAGAAAGAATTTAACCATAGAAAGCTATTATGGGAATAGAGAAGACCAGAGCTCATCTTCAGAGGAGGATTTACTCAAAGAGTAATGTCAAATAGTCACCTGCCCAAAAAGAATTCACAGTTCTTTAAAAGTACTTTAAAAATCAAATGACAGAGATGGAAGAAAAACTAAAAAAAAAAAAAAAGAATAATCCAAGAAAGACCAAAAGATTACGAAAGGAAAGTCAACGCATTAATAAATGACATATAGAATCTCAAGGAAGAAAATGAAACCATGAAAATTAAAATTGAGCAAGGTGAAACCAGTGAAATTAAAAGAGATCAAGAAATAATTAAACAAAATATGAATAATGAAAAAAATGGAAGAGAAAGTGAAACATAAAAAAACAACAGATTTGGAGAAGAGATCAAGAATGGAAAACATAAAATTAATCAGATTAGTTGAAAGTCATGATCAAAAAAAGAATCTTGATACAATAATACAAGAAATAATTAAAGAAAATTTTCCTGGGGCTGCTAGGTGACACCGTGAATAGAGTACCAACCCTGGAGTCAGGAGGATCTGACACACACTTAACACTAAAACTAGGTGTGTGACCTTGGGCAAGTCACTTAACCCCAATTGTCCTACCTTCCCCCCACCAAAAAGCAAAAAAAAAATTTCCTGAAGCATTAGAACAAGGATATGGGAGGGGGGAGAGTAGAAATAGGAAAAATAATCCATTGATTGCCACTTAAGAGAGATCCTATGAGGAAAAAAATCTTAGGGATATCGTAGTCAAATTCTGGAAACCATAGCTCAAAGATAAAATATCAAAAGCAACAAAAATAAAACAATTTAAATATAATGGTGCCACAATTAGAATCACACAAGACCTAGCATACAGAGACATTAAAGAACTACAGATCTTGGAACACTATATATTGAAGAGCAAAAGAACTGGAACTCCAGCTAAAAATATCATACCTAGCAAAGTTAAGCATAATCCTGAATGAAAAAAAAAAATGAACATTTGTTCAACTGTTAGATTTTCAAGAATTTGTTTTAAAAACCTTGAACTCAATAGCATATTTGACAAACAAGAGCCAAAAGAAATATAACATACATATTAAAAACTGATTATAAGTAATTTAATAAGTATAGACCACTTACTTTTTATACATTTAAAATATAAAATGTACATCTAAGATTCTTATTAACAATTGGGTAGCTCATAAAAATGACTGGGGTAAACCTGAGTATGGTATGAATTTCCAAAGTAAAACCAATTAGGAACAGCTAAAAAAGCAATTATTTTATCTAAATCAGGTACAAGAGGAAGAATAGATACAGAGGAATTAGATGGGGGAAAAAGGCTAATAGTTCTAGTAACCTACTTTCATCAGGAATGGGTTTAAGAGGGAACAACATAGATAGACAGACAGACAGATAGACAGACAGACAGATAGATAGATAGATAGATAGATAGATATAATATAGATATGAATATAAAAGTCTTCTAAATTCAGAAGAAATAAAATGATAGGGGCATAAGGATGGGGGAGAGGACAAGGGAACGATCTTTAGAGGGGAACGTGAGGGAATAGGCAAAAGAGGGGTATAGAAGGGTTTTTAGATTTGTAGGAAGGGGAGGATAGAATGGTGTGGGCAAGTAATAGGAAGACAATGTAGTGGGTAGAAGTAAAGCAGAGGAAGCAGGAGGGACAGAAAACAAGAGGTATGTACAAACATTGTATTTAAGTTTCAATATTGAACTTTATGATACATTTTTGTTTATTTTCTCTATTCTGTAATTGTGTTCTGGTGTTTGAGTGTAAAATAAAATTTTAAAACAGAGAAAAATTATGACTGTTATAGCTGTAAATATGGTTTAAAGAAACTATTTTCTTTATATTCTCCTTAATGTTTGACTTTTAATAGAATTTTAGACAGAAGCAAGATCTTTAACATTATAACCAAGCATTCTTAAAAGACAGTATAATGTCTACATGATTGATTAGCTTTCTAGAAAAATAGAATATTAGAATTAGATGTGATCTTGTCAGTTTACAGATGAGGAACCTGACTCAATGGTACATTGATATACAGGTTCCATGAATAAAGAGGGTTCTTTCCAGGGCATTTCTTTCTCCTGAAATCTTCATTGTGATTCTAAGCAAGAATCACTAAAGGAGAACAGTTCCATAAACATTGTAAAGTTGTTTTAGGGCAATGAGTATTCAGACCTTAATTCTCTAAAAAGGGCACAAAATTCTGAAGCACATTGTTTTGCTCTTTTGCACAAGATACATTTAGCTTTTTAATATCATATCTAGATTAGGTGATCAATGTGTGTAATGGCAAGCAAAGGAGTACTTAGCACCTTGTTTTAGTTATTTAATTATTTAAGCACCTTGTTTCAGTTGAAGTGTCTTTGAGTCTTGCCTGTGATTGTATCAAGTCTTTGTTAAGAATCAGAACCTGTGAAGCCCACAGTGGGAGGGACTTGCCTAAGACAGGAACAGGAAGGACATAAGAGGTGGGTGGAAAAAGGAGGAGCTAATGTTGGATAAAAAGCTCGAGCACAGCTGGGACTGAGCAGAACTGAGGAGAACACTTGTGGTGTCTGGCACTTTGTCTTTTTCTGTCTGTGTTTGTAATACCTTGTCAGACAGAAGTCTTCTGTCTGTTATTGCTGTTACTTTGTCAGATAGGAGGACTCTGTTGATTGTGCTACTTTGGCAGATAGGAGGACTCTGTTGAATTGTGTTACTTTGTCAGATGCACTCTGTGTTGATTTCACAAGCAGAAAGTGAATTGGCATGATGGTGCTGGCAATATGTACGAATGTTGTTGTAATTCTGCTAAGTTTGATGTGTGTAGATATTGTGATTCTGTTAAGTTTTCTCTTCCCAAGAACAGATACTTCAAAAGGCTTGAGGTAGGGGTGGCCAGGTAGCACAGCGAGTAAGAGCACTGGCTCCAGTGTCAGGGTGACCTGGGGATCCAATCCGGGCTCAGACACTTAGCACCCACCCAGAAACACCTGGCCATGTAACCTTGAGCAAGTTACTTAACCCCTATTGTTTAAAAAAAGGCTTGAGGTAGACTGGTCACCATGAGCTTCAAACTGGAACAGGAGCTGGAACAGGAGCTGGGAGCTGCCTACCTGTGAGTCCAAGTGACAGCTGGGTGAATTTGGACAAGAGCTGGGAGCATGGAAGAGGATACATGGAATTTGGGAGCCAGCCCTGAGTCAATATAAAGAACCTTTCCTTAGGTACTTAGGGCTGGCTGATGAAATCATAATTTACTATGATCTGGGGTGGAAGAACTTTTGTACTTTGTATCTCTTAAGGATAATAGAGTTAAGGATGATTTGGAAGCTAGTCTCCAATGAAGAAGAAAATACTTCCTGACTGATGAGATTAAGGCAATGTAACCTAGAGGAGGGAGACCTTTGTACTTTGTATCCCTTAGGGATGATTGAGTTAAGGATTTACTGAATGATATCTTTTGTATAAAATTATGTGGCCACTTTAGTGATAAGTTGTTATGTTATATCATTGTGAATGCTGTACTTTGGTTTCTGTGAATGTTTTGCTTTAGTTTACTGCTGAATAAATAGAGTTCACTATACTATATGATCAGAATCTTAGAGCTATTCACAGCAGCACTCCTCTGGAAAGCTGCTTGTGCTTGGCATTACAATGTGGTACAGAGGACAAGAGTTAGCTTTGATGTCAGGAAGACACCAAAATTCAAGTCCTACCTTTGGTCCATGTTAACTGTGTGACCATGGGCCAGTCCTTTACTATTCTACTGTCCTAGGAAACCCACCAAGGTTGTAAGCTATAAATGAGTTTCTTTTCTGTAAAAATGGAAAGTGATTCCAACATGGCAGGTCTCCCCAAAGATGAAATACGAGTAGGCTCAATTAATTAGCAAATTAAAAAAATTTAAGTAACACATTGAAATGAAAATCAAAAGCTACTCTCCCAAAATGCAGTCAGCTTTCTTTAACTCAGAGCAATCTTTACCTTTTCCATGGGTCATTAGGTTAGAGGAAAAATCAGTATCAGATTTTTTTCACTGAAAGCTACATGAATGGTACACAGTTTAAGTGCCCCCAAATAAGGCAGGCTGGATATATAGCACTACCCCACAGGCTTTGACGGCTCAGATTCTCCAAAAAAAAACATGGCAGTTGCTTTGTTTAGGCATATCACTAACCTGATTCCCTAACCTATGTCCCCATTTAATCAGTTGTTAATTCTACTTCTACAATTGTTCTACTAAAACATTTTACATCTACAATTTGTCTCCCTTTTATTCCTATCTATATTTGTATTTTAATATGTAACTCAGAGTGTCTCAACTGAAATAGTCTGCTAGTTTAATCACTCATGTTGCCTCTGGTGTTTCTCCCATTGCATTCCAATCTTCAGCCACCAGACCAAGTAATCTTCTTAAATCATTAATTTATTCACTTCATTCTTCTGCTCAGAATACCTTCAGTGGTTCCCCACTGCTTACAGGAAAAATGGAAACTCAATAAATTCTCAAGACCCTTCACAATCTGATACTGACAAACTTTGTGAACTTTTTCACCCTATTATCCATGTAGCGCCCCCCTCCATCCAGCTAAATTATACTAGTAAGCATTCCCTAATCTTGCCCGGCCTTCTCTAGCATATATGAATTTGTATATTCTATTACCCATGTCTAGAACACATGCTCCCCACTATCTCTCCCTATTGACCAGCTTCTCTTTCTTTAAAGCCCACATAAAATACTGTCATTCATATATATTTTCTGAAGTTAGATAGAAACCATGCACCATCTTTTATCTCTCTTGGTCCAACTTTTCCTATGGATATTGTACATTAACATGATGCCTCTTCATCTTATTCTATAGATTGCCTCCTAAATCATGACTTTACCCCAATACTCAAACTCTCCCTATTTGCTGGTTCTTCTCTTCTACCTGTAAACATGCCCATTCTTCCCCAGTCCTTAGAGAAAAAACAAAACACTTCACTAGAACCCATCATTCTTTCAGGTTATGATCTTATGTTTCCTTCTCTTTCTCAGCCAAATTCAGCAAAGAAGGTGGGGATGGGAAGGGCCTTTGGGGATGAGGAGGGCTATCTACAAGTGATTTCTCTACTTCTTCTCTCTCACTATTCAACCACTTGTGATCTGGTTTCTAACCTCATCACTCAACTAAAGCTGCTCCCTCCATTGATCTCTTAATTGAAAATGTGATTTTCCTCCTCAGTTCCCATCTGTCTTGAATCTTGTTGGCAGCATTTGACACTATTGAGCACCTTCTCTTACAGGATATTTTCTCTAATGAGGGTTTTTGTGACACTGTTCTCTCCTGGTTTTCCTCCTTTTTGATTATTCTTTCCCATCCTTTTCTGGATGACAATATAGCATTTATTTGGCACTTACTATGTGACAAGCATGGTACTAAGCACTAGGGAAATAAATACACCTAAATATAGTACCTGCCCTTGGAACTTACATTCTATTGCAGAATGACAATACATACAGGAGAGTTAGGAAAGGGAGAAGGAGTACATCAGAGGGAGTATACTCTAGAAATAACCAAGAAGTGGTAGGGAGGCCTGGTTTTAGGCAAGACAAAAGCTCACCTATCAGAGCCCAAGTTGCCAGAGGCAGAGTACAATCTTTGTGTTAAAGGAAGATGAAAAATCTGGAAAGATCTATATGAACTGATGCAAAGTGAAGTGAGAAGAACCAGGAAAACATTTTATATAATAACAGCAATATAGTAATGATGATAAACTGGGAAAAAAAAGACTTAGCTACTCTCACCAATATAATGATCTACAATTCCAAAGGTCTTAAGATGAAAAATGCTATCCACCTCCAGACAGAGAACTAATGAAATCTGAATCCAGATGACAGTATATTTTTTCTACCTTTTTTTGCTTATTTTTCCAACATGGCTAATATGGAACTATATTTTGCATGACTTCCCATCTATAATGGGTATCATATTGGTTGACTTCTCAATAAGTGATGGGAGTGCTGAAGGAAGGGATAGAACAGGGAACCCAAAACTGAAAATATTAATGTTAAAAATAAATAAAATTTCTGATCACTTCATTTTGCATAGAGTTCATCAAGGCTGAGAGCAACATGAATACTTTCATTTCTGAGGGATAGCAGTGCTAGAATTTCATTATTAATGAAGAGGAGATTCATGGTAAGGAGACAGAGGTGGAGATCTAAAGGACCTTGGTTTTCTCAACTTTCCCCATATTCTTTCCCTATCTCCCTTTTCCTCTAATATTTGTATTTTATGCCTCCATTGTCTTTTTCACTCTTTTGAGGTTGTTGAACTCTCTGCCCTCTGTTCTTTCTTCCTTATATACTGTCACCTCAGTAATACACTCTCTGCCTCTCCATCCCAAGATTTCTTTCTTCAAGTGGCAGAATGTCTCTACCTCAGAGACTCAACTTAGAGGCTTTTGTTCACACTAAGTGCCTTGAACTAAAATGGTGCAAGGGGAAAGGTCTAGAACTCCTTGGTTTCTCTTTGTCTTCCCTTGTTGGAGGAGGGAACCAAGGTGATGTATTCTTAATTGAGAGAGTTCACTCTGTGGGTCTTTGTGGAAAATAAAGGAAATGGAGGAGGGGGCCATGATAGAGGAGTAAAAGCAGGAAATTACTTGAACTTGTCCCCAATCACCTCAAATACCTGTAAAAATGACTCTAAACAAATTTTAGAGATAAAGAACCTATAAAATGACAGAATGAAGTAAATCTCCAGCTGAGGACAGCCTGGGAAAGCAATAAGAAGGGTCTATCACACAGGACTAGGAGTGGTGCACAGTTCCACGTGGGCTGTGTCAGTAATGACCAACAGCACAGATCAGCAAGAGTAGACCTCAGGAGATTGAATCACTGGCAGTTGTGGTAGTTTCCAGGCTTCTTAACCCATAAACACCAATATAAAGTAAAAGGTGAGTGGGGAAACTCTGTTGGAACTCGGTAAGAGAAGAGCATGGTCTGGTCCCTGCCCTTGAGGCAGCAGAGGTGGTGGTGGCTGTGACTGTTGCCTTGGCACCTGCTTCCAGAACTCCAGGGCCACAGACGGTGGGGGAACCAAGCTGACTGGCCAGAGAGCAACTGCAGGAATCTCTCTGCTGGCACTGAGGCAGGATTCTCTTGCTTTGCACTGCTTGGATCTGGGTTGCAATCTTGGGTGGTAGTCCTGGGGTGAGTAGTGCTGGTGAGGCAGAACTTGTTGAGACTATGGATAACCAGTCCTCCTCACAGTTCTAAGGCCAGTGACTAGAAGAAGCTCTGACAGTTGCACAAAACCCCAGAAATTTGGGACACAGCACTCTCCATTCTGGAAGCAGCGTTCTGCTGTGGCAAAGAACTCAAAAGTCAAGTATTGAACTAGCAAGATAAGCAAACAGAGGAAAAGAAAGCAGACTATAGAATCTGTTTTGGTGACAAAAAGAATGAAAACATTGAACCAGAAAAGACAACAAAGTCAAAACTGCTGCATCAAAGGTCTCCAAGAAAAATATGAATTGGTCGCAGGCCATGGAGGAACTCAAGAAGGATTTTGAAAATCAAGTAAGAGAAGTAGAAGAAAAATTGGGAATAGAAGCTTGCTAAAGGAGACCCAAAAAAATCCTAAAGAAATAACACCTTAAAATAGACTAATTCAAATGGCAAAAGAGGTCCAAAAAAACAAGGAGGAGAAGAATGTCTTACAAAGAAGAACTGGTCAGATGGAAAAGGAACTTTAAAAACTCACTGAAGAAAATAATTACTTCAAAACTAAATTGGAGCAAATAGAAGCTAATGACGTTATGATAAATCAAGATATTACAAAACAAATAAAAAAGAATGAAAAAGAGAGAAAGCAAAATGAAATATCTCATTGGAAAAAATGAGTGACCTGGAAAATAGATCCAGGAGAGATCATTTAAAAATTATTGGACTACCTGAAAGTCATGATCAAAAGAAGATCCAGACATCATCTTTCAAGAAATTATCAAGGAAAACTGCCCTGATATTCTAGAACCAGAGGGTAAAATAGAAATTGAAAGAATCCACCGATTGCTGCTTGCAAAATATTCCAAAAAGAAAAATCCTAGGAATATTAAAGCCCAATTCCAGATTTACTAGGTGAAGGAGAAAACATTACAAGCAGTCAGGAAGAAATAATTTGAGTATTGTGGAAACACAATCAAGATAACATGAGATCTAGCAGCTTCTACATTAAGGGATCAAAGGGCTTGCTATATGATATTCCAGAGGTAAAAGAAGCTAGGATTAAAACCAGGAATCACCTTCCCAGCAAAACTGAATATAATACTCCAGGGGAAAATATGGTCATTCAATGAAATATAGGACTTTCAAGCATTTCTGATGAAAAGACCAGAGCTGAACAGAAAATTTGACATTAAAATACAAATATCAAGAGAAGCATGTAAAGGTACACAGGAAAGAGAAATCATAAATAACTTATTAAAGTTGAACTGTTTACATTCCTAAATGGAAAAATGAAATTTGTAATTCATGAGACTTTTCTTACTTTGAGGATATGTGAATGGAATATATATGTATATGTGCATATATATGTATGTGTAGGTGGGTGTATGTGTATATGTGTGTGTGTGTGTATATATATACATATATATATGGACGTGTGTATATATGTGTACATTTATACATAGAGAGAGGGCACAGGGTGAGTTGGATATGAAGGGATGATATCTAAAAAATAAAATCAAGAGGTGAGAGAGGAATATATTGGGAGGAGAAACAGAGAGATAGAATAGGTTAAACTATCTCACATAAAAGAGGTAAGAGAAAGCTATTACATTGGAGGGGAAAAGCAGGGATGTGAAAGGGAATGAGTCCACCTTACTCTCATTGGATTTGCTTAAGGAGGGAATAAAATACATGCTCAATTGGGTATCTTACCCTACCAGACAGTAGAGGAGAAGGGGATAAGAGGGAGGGAATGATAGAAGGGAAGGTAGATTGGGGGAAGGGGTAGCCAGAAGCAAACATTTTTTGAAAAGGGACAGGGTCAAAGGAGAATACAGAAAAAATGGGGGGGTGAGATAGGATGGAGTTACAGTTAGCCTTTTGTAGCAAACTTTCAGAAGTTTCTTGGCTTTGCTAATGAAATGTTTCCCTTCCCTATATTATTATCTGAAAGGCTACAGGGCAGACAAGCAAGAGGATGTATTATGAAGGGAACATTTTGGAGTCCCTGGAACTGTTATCTGCAAAGGTTATTGGACAGATAGCAAGAGGTGAAATCTTTTTTTGTTTATGCCTCCAGATATGGTCCTAGAATAATACCCTAATAAGTAACTAACCTTAAGCCAGGATAAATAGTAAACAGGATTAAGGGAGGCTCCTTCTACATTATTTGCATTCCTTTGATGTAGGATCTTTCTACGTTGTCTGACTTCTTTGGGGGTGTCTACATTCTCCAAGGAGGGGGGAATAAAAAATCTGTGAGCTCCTTACATCTTTGGCTCTGTATGAAATGGTCTTGTAATAAACAAACTACTGATTACACCCCCATCTCCTTATTCTCACCGCTTGCTAGCCCACCAACTGCACTGGCCACAGTAGTCTTTCAAAACATGACTACTATGGAAATGTTTTGCATAACTATACATGTATAACCTATATTGAATTGCTTGTCTTCCCCATGGGGGTAGGTGAGGAGGAAAGAAGGGAGATAATCTGAAATTCAACTTAAAAAAAATGTTAAAAAATTGTTGTTCCATGCAACCAGGAAATAAAATATACAGGCAATGGGGTATAGAAAGCCATCTTGCCCTACAAGAAAATAAGGGGGAAGTGGGAAGGAGAGGTATGAAGGGATAAAGGAGAGGACAGACTGGGGGAAGGAGTAATTAGTGTGCTTGCCATCTTGGGGTAGGGGATAGGGGAGAAATGGGGAGAAAATTTGGAAATCAAAATATTGTGGAAATTAATGTTGAAAATTAAAAATGAATACTAAAAAAAAGGAAGGGAACTGGAGTGCTCCATTGTTTAAGAGTATTTTATTGGAAGCAGACATCATATTCAATCTACCATCTTCAAATACTTGCTGACTTGTTTTATTCCTACCTCAGTGTGCCTCTTTCTTTTCTATCTGTATACTCCCCAACTCTAGGGGAAGTGTTGACAAACATTATTTCTCCCAAATTCATTTCCTCTCCTGAATGTTCACTTTTCTTCAGAGGAGTCTGTGCCTCACTCTTCCAGGTGAGCTACCCTCTCAGCTGTATGCCTCCCCTCATTTGCGGACTCCACTGCCCTATCCAGCATGAGAAGTGAGTAAAAAGAATTGCTTCAATTCTCAAAACTCCAGAGAAGTCCATCATTTGGGGGATTTCAATTCTCCCTCCACTCCAAAAAATCAATTTCCTCTGAGGAAGGTCAGTAGGAATAACAAGATAAACTTCCCCCTCTCATAATCAAATCTTTCATTCATTCTTTCTCATTCTTTCCACTGCTGCAATTCCTGTCTTTGGCTTTCCTTTCCCACTTCCTAGGTTTCTCTTTTGTGTTAAAACAAAACACTTAAGCCTGACATTTAAGGATCTCTATAATATGGATCCAAACTATCTTTCATACCTCCTAACTGTGGGTGTCCCTTGCCATTACTCTATTCTGGCCATCCTTCTATTTTCTTTCAATACCCTCTAGGTGAAAAAAATTAGTTCTCATTGGTTCAAGCATCATCTATTTGCAGATGATTAATAATTCTACATATCCAACTTCAGGCCCTTCCCTGATTCCACAAATGTCTATCAAACATGTAAAACTATACACCCTGGAAACATCTCAAACTCCATGTTAAAAACAGAAATAATTCTCTTTTCTTCCAAACTCAAACTTCTTCTAAACCATCATCCTGTCAGTCTCCTAGAAATATAATGTAGGTGTTATATTTGACTCATTATTCTCTACTACATACATATATTCAGTGACCAGATTTCATTATTTCTTCCTTCACAAAACCTCTTATCAGTCTTCTTCTCTTAAATTACAAAACTAAATTCATTTATCAGTAGTCACCTCTATTACTGCATTTGGTTCCTAATTAATACCCCTGCCTTAGGCTTCTTTCCACTAGAATCCAGCCTACAGAGTTATCAAAAGGATTTTCTTACCAGAGATTTGGCTGTGTCACTCTTTTATTCAGTCAACTCTAGTGGCTCACTATTACCTTTGAGATAAAATATAAACTCTTTTGTTTGGCTTTCAAAGCCATCAGAAACCTTTCTTTCCAGTGTCATGATATACTAATTCTTCTTCCTAAACTCTATAGGTCATCCATACTGGCTCTTCTTATTGTTCCTCTCATATGACACTCCATTTCCCTTCTCCTTGTCTTTGCACTAGCCTTCATTCCATGACCAGAACACATTCCTTCCTTACCTCTGCCTTGTAAAACCATTTGTATTTCTTTTGTATTTACTTAACATATTTTGCATTTATTCTGTATATACCACATGCACAAGACAGTATGATGTTATGGATAGAGCCCTGGCCTTGGAGTCAAGCCAACCTGGATTTCAGTCTTGCCTCTGTCACACACTTGCTATGTGACTCTAGGAAAGTGATTTAACCTCTCAATGCTCCAGCCAACTGTCAAAACTATCAGTTGAAAGTAAAGTGACGGGGCGGCTAGGTGGTGCAGTGAGTAAAGCCCTGGCCGAGAGTCAGGAGTACCTGACTTCAGTTCCAGCCTCAGACACTTAACACCCATACCCACACACACACCCACACACACAAACTAGCCATGTAACCTTGGGCAAGTTACTTAACCCCAATTGCCCTCCAAAAGGCAAAAAAAAAAAAGTGACATCTTACATTGCTACAATGAATTTGCCCCTATGTAGTTTCCTTACATCAATGAAGTCATAGGCCCATACCTAATCCTATCTTTATTCACTATACCAATAAATATGTACATATATATATGTATATATATATATATATGCTTGTGTGTATATACATACACACACATCATTTCTTCTTCAGTAGAAGGTGAGCTCCTTCTACCCTGCACAACACTTGGCACAAAGAGGCCATAATCACTGCTTGTTGACTGACTAATTAGCATTCCTACTTGGTTGACTTTTTGTTATTTTTATGCTAGACTATAGGCTCCTTGAGTAAAGAGAATAAGCAACTTTTCCAGTAGTGTTCAAAGTAGGTACTTAATAAATGTTTAGTGAATGTAATGTAATATAATTAAGTCAGTGGACTTAAATTTACTATACAAAAGGAGGAGCTTCGTTTATTTAATTCCTCTCTAACCCAGTCTAAGAGTTATGAATGCTGGGTAAATATTATGACATAGTAAGCTATAACTTAAGTAAAACTTGTTAAACCTCTTATCCATCAGACAAAAAAAAATACAACAAAGAAAGAAGAAAACCAAATTACCAGTATCAAAGTTAAAAGGGTGAATTTACCTACAATGAAGAGGAAATTAAAATGATAATTAGGAATTATTTTGCCCAATTGTATGCCCATAAATTTGACAATCTTAGCGAAATGGACAAACATTTACAAAAATATAAATTGCCCAGATTAACTGAAAAGGAAGTAAAATATTTAAATAACGCTATCTCAGAAAAAGAAATTTTACAAGCCATCAATGAACTCCCTAGGAAAAATTCTCCAGGGCCAGATGGATTTACAAGTGAATTCTATCAAACATTCAAAGAACAGCTGATTCCAATACTTAATAAACTATTTGGGAAAATTGGAGAAGGAGTCCTACCAAATTCTTTTTATGACACAAATATGATACTGATACCTAAATTAGGAAGAGACAAAAGAGAAAGAAAATTGTAGACTGATTTCCCTCATAAATATAGATGCAAAAATTTTAAATAAAGTTTTAGCAAAAAGATTACAGCAACTTATCATAAGAATAATACACTTTGGGGGGCGGCCAGGTAGCACAGCAAGTAAGAGCACCGGCTCCAGTGTTGAGAAGACCTGGAGATCGAATCCTGGGCTCAGACACTTAGCACCCACCCAGAAACACCTGGCCGTGTAACCTTGAGCAAGTTACTTAACCCCAATTGCTTAGGGGCGGCCAGGTGGCTCAGTAAGTAAGAGCACCGGCTCCAGTGTTTGGGATGACCTGGATCGAATTCCAGGCTCAGATACTCAGCACCACACCCAGAAATCACTGGCCGTGTAACCTTGAGCAAGTTACTTAACCCCAATTGCTTTAAAAAAAATTAAAATTAAAAATAAAGAATAATACACTTTGATCAAGTAGGATTTATTCCAGGAATGCAAGGATGGTTCAATATTAGGAAAACCATCAGTATAATCAAACATATCAACAATAAAACTAGTAGAAACCATATGATTATCTCAATAGATGCAGAAAAAAACTTTTGACAAAATACACCATCCATTCCTTTTAAAAAATACTAGAAAATGGGGCGGCTAGGTGGCTCAGTGAATAAAGCACCAGCCCTGGAGTCAGGAGGACCTGAGTCCAAATTTGGCATCAGACACTTAACACTAGCTGTGTGACCTTGGGGAAGTCATTTAACCTCAACTGCCCTGCCCTCCACCCTCCAAAAAGCAAACAAACAAAAACACTGGAAAGTATAGAAATAAAAGGCATCTTCCTTAAAATAATAAGTAGTAGTTGGGGTGGCTATGTACTGCAGTGAATAGAGCACTGGCCCTGGAGTCAAGAGGACCTAAGTTCAAATCCAGTCTCAGACACTTAACACAAAACTAGCCATGTGACCTTGGGCAAGTAACTTAACCCTAACTGCCCTGCCTTCCCCCCCTCCAAAAAGCAAAAAGAAGAATCTAAATAATAATAAGTAGTATATATATATAACAATCAGCAAGTATTATATGTAATAGGGAATATCAAGGGAATTAATTTTAAAAATGCTAGGGAAGGAGGCCTAGCCATACCAGATTTTAAACTATTATAAAGCAGAACTCATCAAAACTACTTGGTACTAGCTAAGGAATAGAGTGGTGGATCGATCAGTGAAACAGATAAGAAAGTTTTTCAATAAGATCAGGAGTGAAACAAGGTTGTCCACTATTCTCCCTTTTATTCAATTTGATGCTGGAATTGTTAGCTGGAGCAATAAGAGAAGAAAAAGAAATTGAAGGAATTAGATTAGGCAAAGAAGAAACTAAGTTATCACTCTTTGCAGATAATGATGAAATATTTAGAGAATCCTAGAGAATCAAGTAAAAAACTACTTTTGATAATAAAAAATTTAGCAAAGCTGCAGTATATAAAATAAACCCACATAGATCCAACAGCAAGAAACAGAAAGAGAAATTATACTTAAAGTTACTGTAGACATTATAAAATATTTGGGAAACTACCTGCCAAAACAAACCCAGGAACTATATGAACACAATTACAAAACACTTTTCACACAAATAAAGTCAGATCTAAATAATTGGAAAAGCATCCATTGTTCATGGCTAGGTTGAGCTAATATAATAAAAATGACAATTTTGCCTAAATTAATTTACCTATTTAGTGCCATACCAATCAATCTATGAAAAATTATTTTATAAAGCTAGAAAAAATAGTAACAAAATTCACCTGGAAGAACAAAGGTCCAGAATATCAAGGGAATTAATGAGAAGAAATGCTAGGGAAGGTGGACTAGCCATACCAGATTTTAAACTGTATTATATAAAGCAGCTGTCATCAGAACTACTTGGTACTGGCTGAGGAATAGAGTGGTGGATCAGTGGAATAGATTAGGTACATGAGAAACAGTAGTCAATGGCTATAGTAATCTACTGTTTGATAAACCCAAAGACTCCAACTTCTAGGATAAGAACTCACTATTTGACAAAATAAAACAGGAAAACTAGAAAATAGTATGGCAGAAACTGAGCATAGATCAATATCTTACACTGTATACCAAAATAAAGTCTAACTGGGTACATGATCTAGATATAAAGGCTGATACTGTAAGCATTATAAAAGAGCAAGGAATAGTTTATCTGTCAGATTTATGGAGAAAGGAGGAATTTATGACCAAACAAGAGATAGAGACCATTACAATATGCAAAATGGAAACTTTGATTACATTAAACTGTAAAAGCTTCATACAAATAAAGCCAATGTAACCAAGATTAGGAGGGAAGTGGAAAACTGGGGAAGAATTTTTATAAGTGTCTCTGATAAAGGCTTCATTTCTAAAACATACAGAGAACTGAGTCAAATTTATAAGAATACATGTCATTCCCCAATTTGTAAATGGTTAAAGGATATGAACAGACAGTTTTCAAAGGAAGAAATTCAAGATGTCTATGAGCATATAAAAAAATGCTCTAAATCACTATTGATGAGAGAAATGGAAATCAAAACAATTCTGAGGTACCACATCTCAACAGTCAGATTGGCTAATCTAAACAAAACAAGAAAATGATAAATGCTAGAGAGGATAAGGAAAAATTGGAACACTAATGCATTGTTAGTGGAGTTGTGAAATGATCCAACCATTCTGGAGAGTAATTTGGAACTATGACCAAAGGGCCTTTGACCCAGCAATACCACTTCTAGGGCTGCATGCCAAAAAGATCATACAAGTGGGGAAAAGACCCCTATGTACAAAAATATTTATAGCAACTCTTTTTGTGGTGGTAAAGAATTGGAAATCAAGGGGATGCCCATCAATTGGGGAATTATTAAATAAGTTGTAGTATATAAATGTAATAGACTAGTATTGTACTATAAGAAAAGAGGAACAGACGGACTTCATAATAACCTGGAGAGACTTATATAAACTGATGCTGAGTGAGGAAAGCAGAACCAGGAAAACTTTGTACACAATTACAGACATATATCTGTGATGACTAACTTTGATAGACTGGACTCCTCTCAGCAATGCAAGGTTATAAGACAACTCTAAAAGACTCATAATGGAAAGGACTATCCACATCCAGAGAAAGAACTACAGAGTGTGAATGCAGATTGAAGCAAGCTACTTACTCTCTCTCATTTTTGTTTTGTTTTGTTTTGTTCCTTCTTTCTTGCTGTTCATTCCATTGGTTATAATTCTTCTTTACAACTTGACTAATGTTTAATGTGAAGGTATTTGTAGAACCTATATCTGATTGCATGCTGCCATGGTGGGGGGAGGGAGAAGAGGGACAGGAAGAAAATTTGGAACTCAAGGGATTGTGGTACTGAATGTTGTAAACTAAAAATTAATTAATTTTTAAAAATAGAAATATAGTAATTTAAAATATTTTTTAAATCTTACAGGAGACTAGTATTATTAGAGACATAAAGTTAAAAGATTATCTAGGATATAGTACAATTTGTTTCAGACAAAAACAATTTATAGGTTTTGCTTAATAAGATAGAGCAGCAAATTCTTTTTTAAAAGTGTCTTGGGTCTAAAAATATAATAACTGTTATATGCCTTTTTTAAACTTCTCTTTATATTTTTACTCTCAAACTAATGTTTCAAATGCTTGATTTCTCTAAGCATTTTCAATATACTCCAAAATATATTACTTTCAAAAAATACTATAGAATTAACCTCAATAAGATATAGTATGCTGAAATTAACTATGTTTATTACATTACCTTATTGAGTCCTATACTAAGAATGATAGGTCCACTATTGCATAATCTTGTGAGCATGAAGAAATTTGTATACATGTATGTATGTATGTCTATGTCAGGTTAAACTTTTAAGCAGGAGCTCTACTATTGCGTTAAGGAAAAAGAGAAGAATATTTTAACATAGGAATGATAGTATCAAGACCTCAAAGGTGTTGTTTTCTTTAAAAAAACAAGAAAACAAAACTACAAAGTCTCAGACTAACTTATGAACAACATACTAAAAACTAATAAAAAGAAAATATCCAACTACTCACAGTAACATGTTCCTCTGAGTGGGTTACCAACATAACGATTTTCAGAATCGCATCTGCCAAAACATAAAATCTCAATTATTATTAAGCACTAACTTAAAAGAATCCTTATCTTATTCAAGTGAAAATAATAGTGGAATACTACAGTGAGAAATTCCTTTAAAAAGTTGATATTTTAAAGGTAGAACACAATACTCAAGTGATAAAAAATGTAAAATGTCTAAGTTCCAAAATCCTTTTACTTCAAGCTTGATGTAGAAAGGCCTTGGATTTTTTGCTGTTAGACCCTTAAAAAGGTGAACTCTTCTTAAAAATAAATTATTGTTTATGGGGTGGAGTCAAGATGGCAGAATAGAAGCAGGAAATTCCATGACCTCCCCCCACAACCACCTCAAATACCTATAAAATATGAATGTAAACAAATTGTAGAGTGACAGAACCCCAAAAGTGACAGAGAGAAACATATTTTCCTCTGAAGGCAGGCTGACAGGAAGGGTTCATCACAGCTCACTGGAAGCCAAGCAGAGTCCAATGTAAGCCACATGGTTTTGGCTCCAAGGAGGCAGTGGTAGTCAGAGCAGACTTAAGGAGAGTGAATCACCAGCAGCTATGGTGGTTTCCAGACTTTTCAACACATAAACACCAAAAAGAAAGTAAAAGGTCAGTGGGAACTCTGTTGGAAAGGAAGGGTGCAGTCTGACCTCTGCTCCCGAGGCAAGAAGTAGCAGAGGCAGGGTGGCTGTAGCATCTGCCATGTGTCTGCCTCAGGAACTCCTGGCCTACAGATCACAGGGGGACAAAGCAATCATTCAGAGGGTAATCACTCTTGCTTTGACCTGCTTGGATCTGGGTTGCTTTCTAGGGTGGTGGTCCTGGAGTGAGAAACACCAGTTTGCCAGTGTGGTGTCTATAGAGAAGGCACGCTCCTCAGACCTCTGACAACATTTGTGAAAATACCAGTGATTTGGAACAAAGCTCTCCTCTCTGGAAGCAGAGTTATACAGTGGCAAAGAGCTCAAAAGTCAAGTAATTGACTGGCAATATGATCAAGCAGAGGAAGCACAAACAGACCATAGAATCCTTTTTCAAGGACAAAAAGGATCAAAGCAGAGAATGGAAGAAAGACAGTGAAGTCAGAACTCCTGCATCAAAAGCTTCTAAGAAAAAATATGAATTGGTTACAGGCCACGGAGGAGCTCAAGAAGGATTCTGAAAACCAATTAAGAGCAGTAGAGGGAAAACTGGGGAGAGAAATGAGAATGATAGAAGAAAATTATGAAAAGAGAGTCAACAACCTAACTGAAGAAAATAACCCTTTAAAAATCAGACTAACTCAAATGGCAAAAGGGGCCCAAAAAGCCAATGAGAAGAAGAATAGCTTAAAAAGCTGAATTTGCCAGATGGAAAAGGAATTTTAAAAACTCACTGAAGAGAATAATTCTTTCAAAATTAGATTGGAGCAAATGTAAGCTAATGACATTATGAGAAAACAATATGCCATAAAACAGATCCAAACAAATGAAAAAATAGAAGGCAATGTGAAATATCTCATTGGGAAAACCACTGGCCAGGAAAATAGACCTAGGAGAGATAATTTTAAAATTATTGGGCTACCTGAAAGCCATGTTAAAAAAAAGAACTTAGAAATCATCCTTCAAGAAATTCTCAAGGAAAATTGCTCTGATATTTTAGAACCACAGGGCAAAATAGAAGTTTAGTGAATTCACTGGTCACCTTTTGAAAGAGATCCCCAAAAGAAAACTCCTAGGAATATTATAGCCAAATTCCAGAGTTCCCAGGTCAAGAAGAAAATATTAGAAGCAGCCAGGAAGAAACATTTTTACTATTGTGGAAACACAATCAGGATAACACATGATCTATCAGCTTCTAAATTAAGGGATTGAAGGGCTTGGAATATGATATTCTAGAGGTCAAAGGAGCTAGGATTAAAACCAAGTATCATCTACCCAGCAATATGGAGTATAATGTTTAGGGGAAAAATATGGTCATTCAATGAAATAGAGGACTTTCAAGCATTCTTGATGAAAAAACCAGAGTTGAATAGAAAATATGACTTTCAAATACAAGAAGCAAGAGAAGCATTTAAAGGTAAACAGGGAAAAGAAATCATGAGGAATTTATTAAAATTGAACTGTTTACATTTCTATGTGGTAAAACAATAATTGTAATACATAAGCCTTTTCACAGTATGAGGATAGCTGATGGGAATATATATGTATACATACATATATATGTTTATATAGGAGGGGCTATGTGCATAAAATACATATATGAGTGTGTGTATATGTGTGTACATGTATACATAGACAGAGGGCTCAGGATCAGTTGAGTAGAAGGGATGATATCTAAAAAATAAAATTAAGAGGTGAGGGAGGAATATAATGAGAAGAGATAGGGAGAGATAGAATAGGTTAAATTACTTCACATAAAAAAGGTAAGAAAAAAACATTACAATGGAGGGGAAGAACAGGAAGGCAAAAGGGAATGGGTCAACCTTACTCTCACTGAATTTGGGTTAAGGAGGGAATACCATACACATTAAATTGCATATCTTACCCTACAGGAAAGTAGGGGGGAAGGGCATAAGAGGGGGGATGATAGAAGGGAGGGCAGATTGGGGGGGGTAGTTAAAATTACACACTTTTGGAAAGGAACTGGATCAAAGTAGAAAATAGAATAAATAGGGGAGGGATAGGATGGAAGGAAATAGTCATTCTTTCATAATGTATCTACTATGGAAATGTTTTGCATAACTACACATGAATACCCTATATTAAATTGCATTTCCTCTGAGTAGCGATGGGTGATGAGGGAAGAAGGGAAAGAATATAGAAATCAAAGTTTTAAAATCAAATGTTTATATATATATGTATATGTATATATATATATATATATATAAATTATTTTTTTACATGCAACTGGGAAATAAGATATAGAGGCACTGGGGTATAGAAATCCATGTTGCTCTACTAGAAAGTCATAGGAGGTATGGGGAGATTATAAGAGAGATCAGATTGGGCAAAGGGGTGTTCAGTAGAATCACTATTTTGGGGTGGGGGTAGCGGAAATATGGGGAGAACATTTACAACTCAAAATCTTGTGGAAATGAATGTTGAAAACTAAAAATAAACAAATTTTAAAAAGCATTTAAAAATAAACTCTTGTTTGTTTCCTCAGCCTTTTCCATATTTTCTTTTGATAGCTCAGAGCACTGGTAACCTAAAAAAATGTTAAGATACAATAATTCCAGTATAAAATACTTGGGAGTCTGCCTGCTGAGACAAACCCATGAACTGTATGAACACAATTACAAAACGCTTTTTGCACAAATAAAGGCAGATCTAAACAATTTAAGAGCTATTAAGTACTTGTAGATAGGCTGAGCTAATATAATAAAAATTATAATTCTGCCCAAGTTAATTTGCTTATTTAATGTCACACCAATCAAACTATCAAAAAAATTTATAGAGATAGAAAAAATAATAAGATTCATATGGAAGGTAAAAGGTAAAAAAAAAAGAAAATCAGTAAAAATGTGAAGGAAGGAAGGCTAACCATAGTAGATTTTAAACTATATTAAAAAGTCATAATCATCAAAATAATCTGATACTGGCTAGGAAATAGAGTGAAAGATAAGTGAAATAGGTTATATACAGAAGACACAGTAGTAAATGACCATAGTAATCTAGTTAATGTTTGATAAACCCAAATATCCAAACAATTTGGATATGATTTGATAAAAAGAATTGCTCAGAAACTGGAAAAAAAAAAGTTTTGCAGAAACTAGGCAGAGACATACATTTCACACCATATACCAAGATAATGTCAAAATCGGTACATGATTTAGATGTAAAGCGATGACGTCATAAGTTAATTAGGGGAGCCTGGAAAAAGTTATGGATAAGGGAAGAGTTGATGACCAAAAAAGAGACAGAGTATCACAGAAAGTAAAATCAATCATTTTGATTACATGAAATTAAAAGGCTTTTGCACAAACAAAACCAATGCAGGAAAAATTAGAAGGAAAATTGGAAAATGTGGGAAAATTTACAGCAAGTTTCTCTTCTAAAGGCCTCATTTCTCAAGTACATGAGGAACTGAATCAAATTTACAAAAATAAGAGTCATTCCTCAGTTGACAAAATAGTCAAAGCATGTTTCAGAGGAAAAAATCAAAGCTATCAATAGTCATATGAAAATATGTTTTAAATCACTACTGATTAGAGGAATTCAAATTAAAACAAATCAAATACCACCTTACACTTATCAGATTGGCTAAATGACAGAAAAGGAAAATTATAAATGCTAGAAGAGATGTGGAAAAATAGGGATACTAAATGCACTGATAGTAGAGTTGTGAACTATTCCAACCATTCTGGACCACAATTTGGAACTACACACAAAGGGCTATAAAATTGTTCATACTTTTTATACCAGAAATACCACCACGGGGTCTATGTCCCAAAGAGATCAAAGAGAAGGGAAATTACCTATTTGTATAAAAATATTTATGGTAGCCATTTTTGGTAGCTGAACAAATTGTGGTATATGATTTTGATGGAATACTATTGTGCCATAAGAAATTATCAACAGATGGTGTCAGAAAAACAAAGTGAAGTGAGCAGAATCAGCATAACATTGTACATAGTGACAGCAATATTGAAAGGATGTTCAACTGCAAAAGGCAGTTCTGTTCTGATCAGGACACTGATTCAAGACAATTCCAAAGGAACTCATGATAAAAAATGTTATCTACTTATAAGGAATTAATGAACTTTGAGTACAGATTTGAAGCATAGTTTTGTTTTACTTTACTTTTCTTCTGTATTTCCTTTTGAATTATAATTAAATATGGAAATATATTTTGCATTACTTTACATGTATGAGCAATATCAAATAGCTTGACTTCTCAAGGAAGGAGAAGGAGCCAGGAGGGGGAAAAATTTGGAACTCAAAATGTTTTTTAAAAAAGAACATCAAAAAATGTATATGTAATTGGGAAATATTTAACAAAATAAATAAAAATATATTTAAAAGAAACAATACAAAAAAGTAATTCCAAGATAAATGCTTTTTCCAAAGCATTACTCATAAAGTTTAAAACAAAATAAATAAAACTATATTAAAAAGAAACAATACAAAACAGTAATTCTAAGGCAAATGCTTTTTCAAAGCATTACTGATAAAGTGAAAAGAAAAAGCTAACTTCAATTCCCCGACACTAGTTATCTGTGTAACTCTATACAATAATTTTTAACCTCTCTGAGCCAATTTCCTTATATACATGTTTTCAGGAGAAGTGCTACATAAGTGTTATCATTAAATCTTTTACTAATTATGCTTATAATTATACAATAATATATATAATCAGAAGTAGTTTCATTTGTCCAAATAAATATTTATTTTGTCCATGACTTAACCCCACTCCCAACCCAACATAAACAAATACTAGAACAAAACTGTATTTATCTGTTAGTTGATGCAGAAAGACTGCTTCCAAAACCTGTGGGGCCAGATCAACTCCAAAGCAGTCAGGACTTAAGCAAAAGCCATCAGAGACTGGTAGCAACACTTCAAACTACAGGAGTGTATAAATGGTTCATGAAAGAATATGACAAGACATAAGAACATCAAGGTTTTTTACAGAATCAGATTTATGAAGTTATGAGATCACCTAATTAAATTACCTCTTTTTTTTAAAATGTGACAATTTAGGCCCAGAGTAGTGAGATGATTTACTCAAGTTTTAAGTACATAGCATTGAGGTTTAATCAAGTAAGCAAAAAAAAAATGTTACACTAGCTACCTATAGTAGAAACAAGTATTTAAATTAATTTCAACACTTGTGAAGACCATATAAGATTTTCTGATAAGTAATAATCAAATAATCCATAAAATGGAGATGTATACCACCCAAAGGAGTTTGTTTTTGCTATGATGGATTCCTGTACGGTATACATGGTAAAAGGGAATCCCTATGAATGAGCTAGTTCTCAAGACACCCTGCCTTGCTGATTGTATTGTACTGATTGCAATGAGGTCTGAAACATTACACAGTTTCTCCAGTGAGATCAGGGACCTAATAGCCTAAGAGTCTATACAGAACAAAATGAATGAGTAATCACTATTTTCAAACAGTGTCATCTATTGACAGTCTATATCAAATACATCTTGCACAGAGGCATTGCAGACAGTGAGCTGGGTCTAGAATTGATCAAGGAAGTATAGAGAGAGGGAAACAAAGTTTTAAAAACTAATCAGTTCTTTGAATAAAGTCAAGATGCTCCATGAAAAAAAGAATCCTTTTCTTAATGTCAGTATCTGTCCAAGAGTATTAAATTATGGAATGTCACAATTTCCAAAACATTAAAACTTCAGTTGATCCAGAGGACAATGTAGAGCAACATGATAGGTATGAGAAAACTGTAGTTCATTATTGGCAATGACGTCTTTGCAAGAAATGTATGGGTGGTAAAAAAAAAAGTGAGTTAGTCCTGTGGCTAAAGAAATGTATAGCATATGGGCAGGAGTGCTTCACTGGCAACCAAGGAATATTAAGAGATAGAGAAAGGGGGCAAGGCAGGGGGAAGAGAAATTTACACCAAAGTCTTCAGTACATTGGGCAGATCCTCTATGAATGATTTTTGGAGGATATGGTTAAGAATTTCACAGGATGAGAAGATATGAATGGATATGATCTGCTCTATTGGGAGGAGTATTAAGATGAGATCACAGATTCATTCATGTATTGATGTAACAAATAATATATGATTTCAATTTGTTTTGTACATATGAATAAATTAATCTTTACAATGCTGTGGTGGATAGTCAACAGTAGGGGCAATTTTGTAACAGTCAGTTTTATTTTGCTACTTTCATGTAACACTTGTAATTAAGCCAGAATATAGTATCAGTAGGCTAATTAACTGGGTTACATTTTATTTTGTTATATTTCTCAGTTTCATATTTGCTATAAAATGTGAATTTTGCAAAAATAAATTACAGTGAATGACTAGTTTTATAGTTATATAAGGAAATAAATTAGACATGACATAGCCCTTTATTCCTCCCAATTTCATCCCCTAAAGAAACAACATAGCTTATAAGGCTTGATTTTCTCTAATTCCTCAAATCTCCCCTTTGAAATCAGAACAATACAATAGGTTTTTTTCTGGCCATAGCTATTGCATAAAAATAAATGAATCACTACAAATGCCCAAAAGTTAATCCTTAGATATTGTTGTAGTAGGATCAGTCCTTTAGAATCTCTCTTGAGTGCTGTATTTTTGTTCCTCCCTCACTCTTACCTTTGCAAACCCTATCACTTTTATTAAGTACAAGCAAGGTTGTACAGTAGAATCAATTTACCAATGGTTACAAGTCCCTTTTCCATCATGAGAATAACCCTGAATTGTTGCAATTTAGTATCTCACCACCTTAACTATAGTGCTTTAAGAACAGAAAAGGAGTAAACATAATATTCCCTGCATTGTAATGGCAACTTTCTTGTTCAAATGGATGTCATTCAAAGTCCTAGAACAACCTCAAAACACTAACTTTGGGGAAATTACAAGAAAGTTTTAGAAAGTGACTTTAAGTAGATAATATTGACATTAAGAGCTCAACTACTGATCCATTTCCCCAAATGCATTGAATTATAAAGCTTTTCATTTTTGTTACCTGAAGTTGATATTGTTCAAACCACCTGCTCTAGTAGCAAGATAATGTGCAGAAAAGTAGTGTAGACTGATAGTACTGACCAAGAAGTCATTGTTACAGGGTTTTTTTAAAGTCATTCTGCACTTTTTTTTCTTATGTAAGTTGAAGCACCATCATATTTGTTTTTATGGATATTTGTTTTTATGGATAAGATATTTTTAAAATCATGATACAGCACAATTTTTATTGCTAAAAACAGAATATTTGATTTTGAAGCCAAAAAATCATGAATCATTTTAGGAGGGAAGAAATATTAATATAGACATCTCCTAAAGTATATGAAGGAACTTTAGTCTAGTAGGAGTTACAGTAAGGCAGGTTTTAAAATAATCAAGGCACATACTTTCTAACAATTGGCCTAAAAATGGAATGTGCTACATTGGGAAGGAGTAAGCTCCTCATCATCGGATATGTCCAGGTAAAGGCTGAATAATGGTCTAATATAAGTACAGAGGATTTTGTCTATATTGTCTGTTATGTTGAATTATTAGTCACTTTTGTAAATGTAGAAACATGAGCATTTCATGCTGGTCAGAAAAAATATAACCAGTGATTTTGCAGCTTGAAGGTATTCATAATTGTGGAAATACAAACTAAGAGAAAAAGCAAAGCCTCACTGCTTCATTTACCCCTAATTTCTTACTCTAGGTTAATTTGTATACTAAACAAGGAACATTATAGGAACTAAGATTAATATTATTGCCACAAATCCCAAACTGCTTCTGTGAGTTTTATCAGAGGAATCCCCAAAGCAGGCTTTGGAGAGATTGACTAACAATTCAAGATTTAGAAGATGTTAAAAAAATTGTCTAAAACCTATCAGATAGTTGGCAAAGGAAAGGGAATCTAAGTCAGCCTCAAAAAAAGATCAAAATAATAGATGTTATCTCAATCTGAGGGCTTTTCTGGCTATCTGGTAAAACATAGTGATTCTTAGTCCTAGACTATGCCCTGAAAAAGTTATAGCGTTCCTTTGCAAGGGGAAGATCTACTAGTTACTAAACCTCAACAGAGAATAGCAGAGAGCAGCAGATGGCTCTAAAGATGCTGAAGGCTGTCATATGTTAAAAAGGAGCAGTTCAATGACCATGAAGAGAGTGGAAATACCCAGAAAAATCAGTGTGATGCTCATAAAAAGCTAGCAGAGGGTTGAATTTCAAAATCACTGAAGGATATCAGAGGCTCTGTATCTCCAGAGGTCCAACTGGCTTGGGAAGATGTATGTCCTGGCCATGTATTTCCCTATATATGTCCCCTTCATTAATGTGACTGGGTTATATGTGTGGATGTTGGGGGAACCTTTCATGCATTTTTCCTGCTTGCACATGTGTATTCTCTTTGTTTGTCAATCTCAAGGACAATACTCACTTCCCAAAAACAAACTGGGAAGGAAGTAGGATATATGAATTATATGGAGGTATTGATATAACTGGATGATTTCACTGTCTTCTGGAAACACATAAGAAAAGAATGATATAAATGTGTTGAACAGACTAGAAGATTCTAATCTGAAATTGTCAATTATAAACTGAAAAAGAGCACCTCTGCCAAATATATGGGTCATATGGATCTCAGCAGAAAATGAGCACTAACCAAGAAAAAGTAAAGGAACCTGTCAAAAAGCCATATTCAAAGAATCTTCAGGAAGACTTTTCTAGAATTTGGTGGTTATTATCAAAAATTAAAGAAGACTGGTAGGTTCCAGGTCACATGTACAAGATGACAGACTAGATATTTTCTCAAATTTCCACAATATCTCAAACCTTCCCCAAACAGAAAAAAAATCAAGCCAAAGATAAAGTAATATCAGCTGTTTCTATGATCTAGGAGACCAAAAATCCAAAATGAGATTAAAAAATACAACCCAAGAACTGATGCTTACTGACCCTGAGCTCAACCTGAACCCCTCCCCAACTTCCCATGTTCCTGGTATTGATGCCTCACTAGAAGACCAAAGAAGGTAACACAGGCTTACATCAAAACCTGTCCCTACATTCTGCCTCCCAGCCTTCCAGTGCCACAGAGATCCTGGCTGCAGGCTGTGGAAGTTTTTTCACACCTCCATAAATAGCTTGTCTATTTATAGCTCTTCAGGAGCAAAATCCTGTCAAGGGCTACAACACAGAAATACCAACACTGCAAAACTCTGAACTGCCAGTAGCTCTGAACTTCCCAGTGCCAGGAAAAGCAGGCTCTGAACTGCTGCTGCCAATGGGCTCTGAAATACCAGTGCCAGAACAGAGGGAATGTGACAGGTTACTGCCTGTGTGGAACTGTGCAGAATTTCCCCAAGTCTCAGGAAAGAGAATAGCACAGCTGGGAACAGTTATGACCACCCAAAAATCTACTGGGAGAGAGACCTAGGGTGTCAGAGTCAGAAGATACAGGGAAATTTTAAGATCTAGCCTCCAAGGAAACCCCAACAAGGGGGGAGGTAATCAGAAATGAAGAATAAAGAAAATAAGGGAGTGGAGAGACAAAAATTATCAAAGATTAGAGGAAGAAGAAACCTCAAAGACCTTGATCTTTATCTATTGATATATCAACAGGAAAAAAAGGCACAACAGAATGAAATATGGCCTGGATATTTAGTAAATTGTTTCAGGCATCTATAAATAAATATTGCAAGATGAAGGAAAATTATACAACATTTTGATGAAATGGCATACCCTGCCAAAGTTGAGGAGAACATGGAACCATAAGATATTGTTCCTGGGTGGTTTAAAAAAGAAATGAAAATTTGAGAGCAGAATTTATCACCTGGACAGTAAAAACAATGAATAGAAAAACCTGAATCTGAAATGGCAAGCAACGAAACAAATGAGAGACCAATAGCTTAGGAATGCAAATATAAATAAGTAAAAGACAATCTAGAAGACTATCAAACGAACAAGAACATTAGTAAATAATACATTTACTATGTAAGCAAAGCATATGGATCTCAAAGATAGGATGTATAAAGACAACCTAAGTATCACAGGTCTCCCAGAAGAACAAAAAACAGGACAAAAAAACCTTAAAATCATAATGAAGAGAATAACAGAACAGAATTATGCAGAATTTTTTTTTTTGCATTTTGGAGGGCAATTGGGGTTAAGTAACTTGCCCAATGTTACTGGGCTAGTTTGTGTGTGTGTGTGTGTGTGTGTGTGTGTGTGTTAAGTGTCAGAGGCCGGAACTGAACTTGGTCCTCCTGACTCTGGGGCTGGCACTTTACTCTCTGCGCACCTAGTTGCCCCTTGCACAGAACTTTTGAACACGGAAAATGAAATTCCAGTTGAAAGGATTCAAAGACTGCCTCAAGAGAAAATAATTTAAAAAGTAATCAAATGCTGTAAATTCTAAGACACCTAATGGTTGAATTTACCAATTCAATTCAGAAAAAACGTCCTGCAAGCCATCAGGAGAAAAACCTTCAAATACAAAGTCAAGGACATTTGAATAATGTAAGATTATTCTGTATCCAATAGAAAAAAAATGGAGAAGGAATGGAACAAGGCATTTCTAAGAGCACTGGAGTGCATGATAGAACCCAGGATGACCTATCTGGCAAATTTAAGTCTAACTATATGACACAAAATTTGGACATTCAATAATAAAGAAGAGTTTGAAGCATTTTTAGGAAGAAATTGAGAAGAAATTATTTGTATCTCAAACACCACAAACAACTAAAATGCAGGGGAAATGAATAAATGCAGACAGCAACATCAACAGAATGATAACTGAAAGATCTGTAAAAGACTTCTTTCTAAATGTACGAAAGAATACAGGGGTGAACATTAAAATCTGACAGAAGTATGTGTGAAGAGGCAGAAAGGTAGTTTTCTTTATGGAAAGAACGGAGTGACATCCGGTCTGTTGGATAATGCTTCTTTGGTGGGATGATACTGTAATATAGGAGGGTACATGAAAAGCTGAGGAGGATCAAGGAGATAGAGAAGAGGTAATAATGCACCAGGGTAAAATCAATTACCAGTAGTGGTAGAAAGGTGACCTTCGTGGTGATCTCAGAAAGAGAAAAATTTTCAGTGGAGTGGGTAAGGAGAAGAGGGGAAAGATATAAAAGTGGAGGAAAGGAAGGTCATACTTTGGAAGTGGGAAGGGGTTCCACTAAAGAATGCTTCTTTGGGTGAAGGGAAATGAGTACTTTCCACTGGATGATATTTAGGGGTTTTGGTGGGTGAAAAGTCTAATTGTCCTGGGTTGGGGAGGGTGGGAGAGGAGTTGAACCCTCTGGGAGTAACTGGCACCTGAATCTTCTGTGATAGTTAAGAATTAGAAAAAAAAGGCAACTCTCATGTATTGGGGAATGACCAACAAACTGTGGCACAAGAATGGAATGGTACTGTTCTGTAAATATATATATATATATATATATATATATATACACACACATATATATATATATATATATGATGAACACAGAGAAGTATGGAAAGATCTATATGAACTCATGCAGAGTAAAGTAAGTAGAGCCAATAAAACAATATATTCAGTGACTGCAACAATGTACAAGGAAAAAATAGCATACCAAAATATCAAAAGTAAATGTATGCCATACCAATCAAATTACTAAAAAATTACTTTTTAGAGCTAGAAAAAATAGTAACAAAATGCATTTGGAAGAACAAAAGGTCCAGAATATCAAGGGAATTAATGAAAAGAAATGCTAGGGAAGGTGGGCTAGCTATATCAGATTTTAATCTGTATTATAAAGCAGCAGTCATCAAAACTACTTGGTACTGGTTGAGTAATAGAGTAGTGGATCAAAGAAATAGATTAGGTACATGAGACTCAGCAGTCAATAACTATAGTAATCTACTGTTTGATAAACCCAAAGACCCCAGTTTTGGGAATAAGAACTCACTATTTGACAAAAACTACAGGGAAAACTGGAATATAGTTTGGCAGAAACTGAGCATAGACCATTATCTAACACCGTGTACCAAAATCAAGTCTAAATGGGTGCATGACCTAGGTATAAAGACTGATAATGTAAGCAATACAGGAAGGCAAGGAATAGTTTACTTGTCAGATTTATGGAGAGAGGAAGACTTTATGACCAAACAAGAATTAGAGAGCATTATAAAATGCAAAATGGATAATTCTGATTACATTAAATTGAAAAGTTTCTGTACAAACAAAGCCAATGTAACCTAGATTAAGAGGGAAGTGGAAAATTGGGAAAGAATTTTTACAACCAATGTCTCTGACAAAGGCTTCATTTCTAAAATATACTGAGAAATGAATCAAGTCTATGAGAATACAAGTCATTCCCCAATTGACAAATTGTCAAAGGATATGAACAGGCAGTTTTCAGAGGAAGAAATTGAAGATATTTATAAGCATATGAAAAAATGCTCTAAACCACTATTAATTGGAAAAATGCAAATCAAAACAACTCTGAGGTACCACATCTCACCAGTAATATTGGCTGAGGCGAAAAAAAAAAAAGGAAAATGACAAATGCTGGAGAGGATGTGGAAAAATTGGAACACTAATGTACTGGTGGAGTTGTGAACTAATTGAAACATTCTAGAGAGCAATCTGGAACTATGCCCAAAGGGCTATAAAATTATCATACCATTTGACCCTGTAATACCACTTCTAGGGTTGTATCCCAAAGAGATCATTGAAGTGGGAGGAAGACCCATATGTACAAAAATATTTATAACCTCTCTTTTTGTGGTGGCAAAGAATTGGAAGTTAAGGGGATGCTTGGGGGAATGGCTGAACAAGTTGTGCTATATGAATGTAATGGAATACTATTGTGCTATAAGAAACGAGGAACTGATGGACTTCATATTTACCTGGAGAGGCTTATATGAACTGATACTGGGTGAGGAGAGCAGTACTAGGAGAAATTTGTACACAATTACAGACACAACATATGTGTGATGACCAACTTTGATAGACTGGACTCTTCTCAGCAATGCAGGGTTATAAGTCAACTCCAAAAGACTCATGATGGAGAGAGATTTCATTCAGAGAAAGAACTAGAAAGAACAGAGTTTGAATGCAGATTGAAGCAAACTACCTGCTCTCTCTTTTTCTTGTTTGGTTTTGTTTCCTCTTTCCCATTGTTCATTCCATCTGATATAATCCTTCTTTATAACCTTACTAATCTCTCATGTGAAAGTATTTGCAGATCCTATACTTGCTTGTATGCCACCATGGAGGGGGGGCAAGAGAGGGTGGGGAAGAAAATTTGAAACTCAAGGAATTGTGGAACTGAATCTTGTAAACTAAAAGTAAACAAACAAATTAATAGAGACGCAAAAAGAAAAAGTAAATGTAACAAAATTATAAAGATTTAATAGAACTAGCATAAAGAGATGTAAGAAGATATTTCCAATCTATCCCTTCTTGGAGGTGTGGGAGGTTAACATATGTTACACATTGCCCATGCTTTTGGACTTTCTCAATGTATCAGTCATTTATGCTTTTTTTTTCTCTTTAAAAAAAGATCACTATTTGTCATTCAGAATGGCTCTCCAGGAAGGGCGAGAGATACATGGAATAACATGGTGACACAAGAAACAGTAAACATGAATAAAAATATTTTTAAAAAATAAAATTTAATTTTTAAAAAAGAGAACACGGGTGATGTTAATGAAGACAATTCCAAAGACAAATTTATATTCCTAAAACAGGTTTCACAATGGCACTTCCCTGCTGTGTGACCCTGGACAAATCACTTAACTTCTCTAAGCTTCATTTCCCTCATCTGTAAAGAGACAAATAAAATTTACATAAGTATGTAGTTCTGGTTAAAAACCTTACATAATACCTAACAATGTGACTTACACATAATGTGCTCAATAAATTGTAAAATAATTTTTTAAGTCATGAATATCTAGCTATGCCATCATTGCTAAGGATGTCACACATGGATGTAAAGTCAAAAAGAATAAAAATGAAAATAGATTTTTGTTAAGTAAAAAATAAATACAAAATAAATTTAATTTTATAAAGAACCAAAATAAATGAACAAGAATAATCTGGCCTTACCCCTTTGACATCATTTGGAAATTGATGGGATGACAAGTATAAAAAGACCTTTAAGGACTTAGTCACCTGTCTCAAGAATGTATCAGTGCTGGTTCATGAAGATTCATGCAAAGTCTATTTCTTAGACACCAACTCTTGCCTAAGACACAGTTTTATACCAAGAACCTTGTAGCCACTGAAAAACATTACATTTTCTATTAGAGAACTCATTATCCTATACATAAATTGAGGCTCTTTACTTTGAAGAATTCAAGTATAAACACAGCAATTCATTGTTATGTACTAACTGGAACTAAGTCATATGCTACTTGTCAATGATGTGTAGAAACAACTAGACAGCTAGGAGTTCAATGACACTCAAGTCTAGGGAAAACTAATGTGGATGCAGATGCCTTATCCCTTAGGTCATGTAAACCCAAAGCTATGATGATAAACACAAAAGGATGGAAGTTGATTGGATAGGAAGTCAGACCTCTCCCACATGAGAGAACTGCTGGCATTCAGCTATTTGCCCCCAAGAAGTATATCATCAGAGGATGTGAACTTTGTTGTGTTGAGCTAATACTTGCATTAATTGTCCTGTGATAACTTGTAGCAAAAGGTTGTAGATCTACAATTAGTGAGTGACACTGATCTATAATTGAGGGCCTCATCCTGACAAAATTTGGAGCTTTGCAATGGAGTACTATATTAGATTGTAACTGATCCTTGATCTGGTACAAGGAAGTAGTTAATGCTACACAAAATCTAACTCTGTTTCCATGATGAAAATGGATACATGAATTGAGGAAAGCCCCCCTCTAACTGGTAATAAATGGCTTTTACCTGACCAAGCTGATATCAGAAAACTGAATGGAGTATAAGACTTGTGTTGGATGTATTCAGAAGACAGAACTACCAACTCATAATGCATGTATAGAGAATATAAGTACTAGAAAAGCATTGGATTTCATATACAGATGTTTGATACTAGAAGGGGATAATAGAACATGAATATCTTAGTGAAGATAGATTAATCATTTTTGCAAGAAGTCACACCTAAGCGGGAACCTTAAAAGCTTAAGTAATGTACAAGTTTTGTGAAAAAGGCATGCTGTGTGTATGGATTCTCCAAGATCATCCTTTCTGATGAATGGAGAAATTTTGAAAGAAAGCTAATTAAAGGTATACTCTTACCTGGAACATTATCTTTGAATCCTGAGATAGACATACAGTATGAGCTGAACCATGTTCACACACACATACCTTCCTTATATGTGCCTTGGCAGCATGTTTATGGAGTATATTTGTGTTTTATGTTCATGTTCCCTGCTCACAAAATTGCCTTTTGAATATGCATTCCTACCAGTGGTATGGTCACCCATGGAGGAGTATTCTTCATGCCTATAGTGGGTTAATATGTATACATACACACAGAGAGAATAAGAATTTATTTCAGTTCTTTGATCTTTGAATTCTTCAGTGAATGAATTCTCTTTACTGATGCACATTAAAATTCTTCTACCTATTCTGGCACTGTGTGATATTTGTCCATATCTTTCTGTCAATGTCTCAATGAAGTTTCACCCAGCAAACTAGACTTCAGCTTACTGGCTTTCTTAACATTGTTTAGATACCATCATGGTACTTAAGCTGTTATCCATCTTTATCACTACATAACCAGTCTACCTGGTGATGTAAACTCATATTTGTCCTTGAGGATGTCTTTTACATTAATTACTTCTTGTCCATAAGGCATTGTTGGTGATATATAGTACAGTATATTTACATTCATCATTTTTCCCATTAAATTTGAATCAATTGAAATACTGATTCTTCTGAAGTAGTGGTTTCATATTTCTAAGTCAAATAGCCTCATTTCTTAAATATAAATAATGAATTCCACTACACTTTTGGCCCCCCACTGTCCTGAATCTGCCTTCCTATAGAAATCAATTAGTAAATAAGCATTTACAGTATACTGGCTTAGTTTAGTGGATATTATCAATTTTTCATAGAATTTCTCTATTTCCTCCTTTGCAACAGATTATAGAATAAAATTTGCACTTAAATTTATGATGATCTGTCTATCGTCTCAACTTGATTAATCTGAGGTGAAATAAGCATGGGTTTCATGATATATCTTACTCCTTTTGAGTTAATGATGAAACCAAATTCTGTACTCACTTTGGACTTCTTTGACTTCTCCACTATGCCCTCACACTGGGTACCTGTTGAGGGCCAATGTGAGCCACTCCAATCATGGGTAGAGACCGGACCAGGATTCCCCTGGACCCCACTCCCCACGTGGGCTAATTATGTCTCAGCATGTTGGCTCGCCATCTTTCTGTGGCTAGCAAGGAAATGGCGTGATTATCAAGAAGTGACCCCCCAAAACTGCACAGTCACCAATAATTAAGTACAAGCTGGTTAATCATTTTTTTCCATGAGAAAAAAATCTTGCCCCAGAATAAATAAACTGACTACCCTGATAATTCCCACCTGGCTCCTACAATCATTTCATTGCCCCACCCCCTCATTTTGGCCCAAGCCTCTTCTGTGCAGGCATCAGGTACCTTCCCCCTTTGCTTTCCAGATTTTTTGTGTGTGTTGTCTTCTTCCACTAGACAGTAAAATACTTGAGATCAGTGACTTTCTTTTCCTTATTTGTATCTTGATAAAGCAACGTAATATCCATAATATAAAATAAATTATTATAGAATACATTATAACATGAAGATGTATCTTCACACTCATACTTTTTAACTCTATAAGGTTTTATAAATACTGAAAAAAAGTATTATCAAGAATATATGAAAAAAATCCTAATATACTCCTTGAAAGATACCAATCCATTGAAAATGGAGAGGGGAAAAAACTTTTTTAAAAAATTTGGTTAGAAACATTAATCTAATGTGATGTTAATAGTTATTTCTAGAAATATATGTGTGTGCATAAATGTGTGAGGCTTGTGTATGTATGTATATAATATGTGTGTGTATATTCTAGGTTCCAGTTTAATTCTGTTCCCAAACTGTTACTATTCTCCATTAAGCATGCATAGTGTAGCTCATGCGAATTGCTTTGAATAACTCAAGAAATATAGTTCCAATTATAAAACTGCTATCCAGTGAATTAGTTCTACCATTATACATTTTAGTTATTGAAGTAATTGTTTTGTACTTTTCCAAAAAGCCAAATTACAGGGTGTTTAAAATATAATGTTGAAACCAAGGTGGACATATTTTATCTCTGAAATATTTTCAACTCTTAGGAGGAGCACTTAGATTAATACAACATTGTTATTACCCTCTCCACTTACAATGTTCTTAGAGTTAGTCCAAAGATTTTAAAGTGCTATACAAAAAAGCCCATGTTTTCTTATATCTTGTTTTAGTTGAAGAGGTTTAATAAGTGCCATGATCAAGTAATTAGGCTGCCACAAAGAAATACAATAATGGCAATAGGAATGAGGTTTTGCCATCTTTCCCCTCAATTATTCCAATATTAAACCACAGTGAGGTATCCTATGATCTCCACCTGTTCTGACATACACTATCTGTGCCTCAGTTGTTTGTTTTAATGATATGGAAATGACCTGTGCTAATACTTTCACATAAAAGGGGAATTTTAAAAATATATATGCTTCTCCTCCCCCCCCCCCCCGGCTGTAATGTCTACTTTGTAAGGAAATCACCTAGAAAGCACAAATTTTCTATTTCTCAGAAATTTCTGTCACATGGTGAATCTTTTCACACAGTAGTTGGTCTTTGACTTTATTAACATTAGGCTACAAGGCTACTAGGTCTCTGTGTCATATAATTAATCTGTTCCACTGATTTACCTCACTACATTTTAACCAGTACCTAAAAGTTTTGCTGATTAACACTTTGCAATATAATTTAAAATTTGGTACTGCTAAGCCCCTTTCCTTCCTACTTTTTTTATAATTTCCATTGAGAATTCCCATCAATGAATTTTGTTATATTTTTCTACTTCCATAAAGTAATTATTTGGTATTTTGATTGCTATGGTACAAAATCATTTAATTAGGTAGTACTATCATTTTTATTATTTTATTATTTGCTCAGTCTATCTATCCATGAACAATTAGTATTTCTCCAAATGTTTAGGGCTATCTTTATGTAAAGTATGCTTGGGGGTAGGGGATGGGATGCAGAGCTAAGGTGGCAGACTAAAAGTAGAAACCTGGCTGGGCTCTCACCCTCACCATCTGCAATACTTGTCAAAATGACTCTAAACAAATTATAGAGCTACAAAATTCATAAAATGACAGAGTTAAATACATGTCTAGCTGAAGTCAGCTTGGTAAACCAACAGGAGAGGACTATCACACTGGGCTGGGAGCAGAATGCAGTCCTGCATGGGCCATGCCCACACACTCCTGTTGCATAGCCAGCAGGAACAGACCTCAAGGGACTGAATTACTGACAGCTGTGGCTGTTTCCAGACTTCACAACCCATAAACTCCAAAGAGAAAATAAAAGGTAAGTGGGGAAACTTTGTTGGAACTGGGTGAGAGAAGAGTGTGGTCTGGCCCATGACCCTGGGGTAGCAGATGCATTGGAGATTTCAGTATTAGGGCAGGTGCTTCCAGATGTCCAGGTCCACAGATAGAGGAGGGACCAAGCACTGATTGTAGGGCAATTGCAGGGATCTCTTCTGGCACTGAGGCAGGATTCTCTTGCTTTACCTTGCTTGAATATGGGTTACCATATTGGGTGGCTGTCCTGGGGTGAGAAGGAGTGCTGGTATGGCAGAGCTCCTGGCAGCTGTGGAGAAGGAATCCTCCTCACAGTTCTAAGGCAGATACCTAGAAGTAGCTCTGACAACAGCTGCACAAAACCCCAGAAATTTGGGACATAGCACTCTCCACTCTGGAAGCAGAGTTCTACAGTGGCAACAAGTTCAAAAGTCAATAATCGACTGGCAAGATGAGCAAACAGAGGAAGAGAAATCAGACCATAGAATTGTTTTTTGGTGACAACGAAGATCAAAACATAGAACCAGAAGACCACAAAGTCAAAACTCCTGCTTCAAAAGCCTCCAAGAAAAATATGAATTAGTTGCAGGCCATGGAGAAGCTCAAAAAAGCATTTGAAAATAAGTAATAAAAGTAGAGGAAAAATTGGGAAGAGAAATCAGTGTTGCAAGAAAATCACGAAAAATGAACCAACAGCTTGCCAAAGGAGACACAAAAAAATACTGAAGGATATTAGCACCCTAAGAAATAGACTAACTTAAATGGCAAAAGAGGTCCAAAAAGCCAACTAGGAGAAGAATGCCTTAAAAAGCAATATTGGGAAAATGGAAAAGGAAGTCCAAAAGTTCACTGAAGAAAATAACTCCTTAAGTATTAGAATGGAGCAAATGGAAGCTAATGACTTTATGAGAAATCAAGATTTTTTAAAACATATCCAAAAGAATGGAAAAAAAAATAGAAGACAATGTAAAATATCTCATTGGAAAAACGACAAACCTGGAAAATACTTCCAGGAGAGTAATTTAAAAATTATTGGACTACCTGAAAGCCATGATTAAAGAGAGCCTAGATATCATCTTTCTAGACATTATCAAGCAAAACTGCCCTGATATTCTAGAACCAGAGGGTAAAATAGAAATTGAAAGAATCCATGGATTGCCTCTTGCAAAAGATCCCAAAAAGAAAACCCCTAGGAATATTACAGCCAAATTCCAGAGGTCCCAGGTCAAGGAGAAAACATTACAAGCAGTCAGGAAGAAATAATTTGAGTATTGTGTAAACACAATCAGGATAACACAAAATCTAACAGCTTCTATATTAAGGAATCTAAGGGCTTAGAATATGATATTCCAGAGGTCAAAGGAGCTAGGATTAAAACCAAGAATGACCTACCATGCAAAATTAAGTATAATAATTCAGGGGAAAATTTGGACATTCAATGAAATAGAAGACTTTCAAGCATTCTTGATGAAAAGACCAGAACTGAACAGAAAATTTTGAATTTCAAATATGAAAAATCAAGAGAAGCATGAGAAGGTAAACAGGAAAGAGAAATCATAAGGAACCTATTAATGTTGATCTGGTTACATTCCTACATTTGTAACTCATGAGACTTTTTTCAGTGTTAGGATAGTTGAAGGGAATACACACACATGTATATATGTATGGATGTACATGTATGTTTATATATGTGTATGTGTATATGTGTGTGTGTTTCCACAGACAGTGGGCACAGGTGAGTGGAACATGAAGGAATGATATCTAAAACAAAATTAAGAGGTGAGTGAGGAATATCCTAGGAGAAGAAGAAAAGGAGAGATAGAATAGGGTAAATTATCTCACATAAAAGAGACAAAAGAAAACTGTTACAATGGAGGGGAAGAGCAGGGAGATAAAAGGGAATGAGTGAACTTTACTCTCATTGGATTTGGTTTAAGGAGGGAATAACATACACATTCAATTGGGTATCTTACTCTATGGGAAAAGTAGGGGAAAAGTGTGTAAGAGGGGAGGATTGTAGAAGGGAGGTTAGATTGGGGGAAGGTGTAGTCAGAAGCAAACACTTTTGAAAAGGAACAGGGTCAAAGGAGAAAATAGTGGGGGGGGGATATGATGGAGGGAAATATAGTTGTTCACAACATGACTATTATGGAAGTGTTTTACATAACTACACATGTATAACCTATATTGAAATGCTGGTCTTCTCAATGGGGATGGATGAAAAGGGAAGAAGGGAGAGAATCTGGAACTCAAAATTTTAAAAACAAATGTTAAAAAAATGTTTGTACATGCAACTGGGGAATAAAATATACAGGCAATGGAGTATAAAAATTCATCTTGCCTTATAAGAAAGTAAGGGGAAAGGTGGAAAAGGGCACATATGGGTGGAGAAGAGAGGGAATGCTGGGAGAAGAGGTAATCAGTATGTTTGCCATCTTGAGGTAGGTGGTAGGGGAGAGATGGGGAGAAAATTTGGAACTCAAAATCTTATGAAAATGAATGTTGAAAACTAAAATAAATTAAAAAATTTTAAAAGAGTGCTGTGTGTTTGTGTGTGTGTAGATATATGTATATGTGCATGTAGATACACATACACACATTTGTGGAGGGATGGGATTTGTGTGTTTGAACTCTATGGAACAAAATGTCCCCTCTCAGGATAAGCTGATCACTTGAAATGCATCCATTATCTTGCTAACTCATTGCTTTGGATACTTGGATACACCTTCCCAAATTCCTCAGTCTCCTATCCCCTCTGACTAGAAGGCTGTAGGGTGGATAATTAAAATGCTCCTGAAGTTTTCCTTTATGGAAGGCATGATCTGGACTTTCTAGGTCAGTCTACACTTTCCACTCTCCATCTATATCTCTACATGATTTCAAATCCATACGATATACCCTCCATGTGGGTGTCATCTGGCTATCCCCTCCTTTTCAGCTTCCTTTTGTGTAATCCCTCATTCAATAGCAAGTTCCTTGATGGCAGGGAGTGTGTTTCTTTGTTCTTATTTGTGTCCCCAGCATTTAATATAGAACCTAGCACAAAGCAAATTCTTTATAAATGTTTATTGAGTTGAATTGAACCTACATATATGACTATGTACCTTTATAGTCCCAAATATGTTTTACATTCTCTAGTTATACCTAAAGGACACTTTTAGTAACATACAAAAATGCTGATATTTTACGTGATTTTATTTTATATGCTAAAATCTTGCACTCCAATTTCCATCAATAATTCTAGTTGCCTTTGATTGCACTGAACATCATACCCCTGCCTCCAATGGGTAAGATTCCTTTCATGTGTTTTCTTTCCCCATGAGGTTGAAAGCTCCTTGAGAGCAGAGAATATTTATTTTCTTATTCATATCTCTAGCCCTTAGCATAGTGCCTGGCAGTGGTAGGGGCTTAGTAAATATTTGTTGAGCTGAATTAAATTGCTGAAGTTATAAACTATTTCAATTTCAATTAATTTTTAGTTCATTCTCTAGGATTCTCTAAGTATATCCAGTTGTCCCTTCTTATCTTCAGTTCTTAGCTCCCCTAGCTTTTAAAAGTCTTATAAATAGGAAATAATTGAAGGAGGAAAGATACTAGAATCAAGAGGGATCAGGACAGACTTCTTGAGGAACATGGGATTTTAGCTGGGATTTAAAACAAGATAAGAAATCTGGTAAGTGGAAATGGGGATGAAGAACATTCCAGGCATGGGGGACAGTCCGAGAAAATGCCCAGAGATGAGATGGAGTATCTTCTTAAAGGTACATCAAGAAGGCCAGTACCACTGAATCAATGAATAGAGAGTAAGGTATAAAAAGACTGGAACTGCAGGAGGAAGATAGATTACAAAGGGGTCTGAAAACCAGAAGATCATTCAATTATATTGTTTCTGATCCTGGCAGTCAGTAATAATCAATAAACATTTATTAAGAATATACTATATGCCAGACACTATGCTAAACAGAGAGGATCCAAAAAGTAAAAAAAAGACAGTCCCTGTCCTCATGTTCACATCTAAAGGGGAAGACAATAAGCAACAATATTGCCCCTTCATTCCTTTATTTTTTCATTATTTCTCTTGATATTCAAGATGTTTTGTTATTTCACATGATTATTATTTTATCATATTCTATAAAGTATCCCTTTTATAGTTTGATTGGTACAGAATTAAAGTATAAATTAGCTTTGGTAGCACTGTCACTTTTTTTTTACATTGGCATAGCCTTTTCATGTGAACTTAATATTATTCCATTTTAAAAAGCCTGAAACAAACCCATGATTTCATTGGCATAAATAACTCCATGGATCAATGAAGATGAGCAGCTACTTTATAATTTATACTTTTATTAAGTTACTTGTTGCACTGAGAGGGTTAAGTTTCTTGTGTATGGTCACAAAGCCTTTATGTGTCAGAGGCAGTACTTGAACCAAGTCTTCTCACCTTCAAAGGCAGTACCCATTTTCTGCAACACAGTTGTCTCATTATCTTTTATTTCTTCAAGGACCAATGCGTAGTTGAATCTATGCAAATATTTTGTGGATTTTGCAGACTGATCTCAAAATATAATATTCATTTTGTTTTTAATTTCCATGGGATTTCCTATTCAAGAAGTGTCTCTTGGATTTTGTCATTATTTTATAAAAAGTTTATTGATTTTTGTGAGTGTAGTTTTTAATCTTCATGTTAACTATTGTCTCCATTAGTATTTTGGCTGATGCCCTAGGATTTCCCAATTAAATCATATGTTATCAGGAAATAGCAATAGTTTCATCTTCTATTTGCCTATCTTTATGTCACAAATTTCCCTTGTCTTATTCCTAGCTTTCCTAGAATTATTTCAAATAATAATGGGGAGAGTAGGCATTCTTGCTTTACTCCTATATTAACTGGGAAAGCTTCTAATGAGTCCCCATTTCATGTGACACTTACTTTAGCAATCCCATTTAGAAAGAAACCATAAATCTTTTAGCTCTAATTTCTCCAGCAATTCTTAAAATTTCTGTATTTCCTTCTGTGTTTATATTTCTGATATACTTGTCTAAAACTGATAGAGGAATACTGAAGTCTCCCAGCCACCATGCCAAAATAATGACAAAATAGTGTTGCCTTCATATAGCAGTACCCATTCCTTTCTCAGCCCTTCAGTTACACAGAACAGGATGTGCCCAAACTTCATCAGCATATCTACAAGAAACTGTGACAATGCAAACTGTGAACCTTTGATGTCAGGTCCCCAACTCTATTTGAAGGCTAGAGAAAATCTTTTTCCTCTCTAACCTGTAAAAATCTATTCCTTTTTCTCCCTGAACTCCATGCTT
The DNA here is from genome assembly GCF_028583685.1 of Petaurus breviceps papuanus. Taxonomy (NCBI): domain Eukaryota; kingdom Metazoa; phylum Chordata; class Mammalia; order Diprotodontia; family Petauridae; genus Petaurus; species Petaurus breviceps. Next base: position 91,458,616 of record NW_027186296.1, on the reverse strand, counting down.
TCTCATTTATCTATCTGTTTTTCATACTTAAATCTGTCCCTTGGATTCGCTATCTCCCATACTCCCGTCTCTTTTTCCCATTCTTCCATAGTCTCTTTCTTCTATAGAGATTACAGATGTCATCTTCCCTTCATTTTTTACCATTGACTTAATTTGGGCATATAACACATTCTCTTCTATCTTTTCTTTTTAATAATGATAATTATACACACACACAAGGAAACACACATGGATACACACACACAAGAAGGAAATGTAACATTTCAGACATGAGGAGATTGTCAGCTTCACAAACATCCCAAACAAGGCAAATACAAGAAAAGTAAATAAATATCACTACTGAAGAAAGGATAAGTAGTAAAATAAGTTTCCCTATATATAGATACTAGTAAAAGGAAAGAAAAAAACTAAAAAGTAAAATACAACCCATGGGATTAAACAACAACAAAGTAAAAATAGCAGCCCATTAAGAGATTTCTTTCTAAAAATACACAAGGGGATTAAGATTGAAGGGAAATTTATATATAAGAATTGGTAACAGAGGAAAATGGCTGTAATATCATGGATCAACCCTAACTACATGTCACTCATTCATTAATGAACAGGTATTTTTATATTTATATTTTAAGGTCTTTCATCTGATTACCCACAGAATTTACAGAATTTCCTCTTTGTAATTTGTAATTGTAATTGGAACCATTTGTCTTATACTTATAATAGAGTTTTCTGAAGGAAATCTGTATTTATATATTTAGATCAGCATAATTTTTTTTCCATAGTGAGAAGGTCTGGGCCATTTTCTTGAATTATTTCATGAAAGATAGAGTTTTGGGTTTTTTTTCATGTATCATGTTCTTATGAGTTACATAGGATCCTTATATTGTCTTTATGCATATAGTCTTTGAGATTGGTATGTATTATTTATGCAGACATCATGTGTTCTTCAACATTACTACATTTTGCTTTTCTTCTTCCAGATTGTTCTTCACTTCATGATATTTGTATTCCCAATTATTTATTTTCTCTTCCACTTTTTTGGAGAGAGACACTATTACATATTCAAAATTTTGTCTTTTGCTAATTATTTTGGCTCTGCAGTCAAAAATTTTTACAATTTTTTCTCTTTTCACATACACTTTCAAGAATATTTCTCTCTAACCATTTGAGAAGATCTTGCTGTGATTCCATGTCCTCTTGGGAATACACAGGACCTCTATTTGATCAGATGTTGATTCAATTTCCTTTGTCTTTCAGCATTTATTTAGAGATATTTAGACTCATTCTGATTTCTTGGTAGCTATCTTCCCTTTTGTTTTAATGTTTTTCTTTAGGTTTATTTGTTTCTGCTCTAGGTTTTCTAAATGTGCTTTTGTCCTCCTAAGTTAATTTCCTTTCTACCAGTCTCAGTTCTCACACCAAATGATTTTTAAGACAGAGTTGGACTTAACCAGATGTGAGCCTCCTCTCCTTCAGGCCTTTTGGACCACCTCATATGTGGATGCCTTTATTCCCGTTATTTTCTATTCTTAAATTCTCTGGATAAGACACTTTCAGAGGGCTATTTCCGCATGCAAAGCACAATTCTGCTTTTCTATGCCTCTCCCTCCTCTGTAAAGTGGTGAACAGAGATGAGATCTATTTCTTGCTGACAGAATGGTGGGATGAGGAAAGGGACAGGGATTGTAGTAGTAACAAGGAAACTGCTAAGTGAATCCCAGAGAAGAAACTAGTTGAAATGTGCCCTGTCAGAAGGTATGGGCTACTGGGAGAGTGTATACTGAGTGTGTCAGAAATTAGCCTTCTCTAGCATTAATTCATCAAGTTATTATGTTGTTAAATTTCTTTGTGGCTTGGCCAGTGGAAACACCTGCAATTATTCAACTTCTTGAAAACAATTCCTACCTGGGGGAGGATTGAGAGTTTGTGATAACTGGGAAATAATGTCTAGTCCTTTATCTTATTGGTATAAGAAATGAAAGTTTATCTCTTATAATTCTGTCTTTGTTTGGTCTACCTGTCTGCTCTTTATTTTCATAAAGCACATGTCAAAAAATCTACATAACTTATTGCTCCCTGAATGCTAAATAAGAAAAAAATAAGAAATAAAAGAATACTAGAGTTTAATCAAGAAGAATACTACAATATCTGATAATACTACTCTGTTGAACAATACAGGGTACTTTTTTCATACAAAAGCCTAGAAAAAGGATTTATTGTATGTATTTTTCAACTAGTAGCCATTCTTATGAATTGAAACAAAATTTAAAAATTGGAATTAAGGCAGGAATCCTGAAAAGTACCTTGGAAAATGGTTAAGGCAAAAAAATGCTAACAAGTCTAACTAGATGAGACCTACCATTTTTTGAAATAATTTTAATTGCACATGGATTTATGAAATTCATTGTCCTGTCATGTTTAATCCTAAACTAGTTACATTATCTAAATTATTGCAAAAAATAGAAATATTATTGTTTTTGAAACAATTTCAAATGGAATTATTGAAATCTAATTGATGAGCAGGAAAGTGATCTGTGTACTAAGCCTGAAGTCAAGAAAACTCGAATTCGAATACTATGTCAGAAATTTGCTAGTTAAGTTACATTGGGTAAGTCACCTGACCTATCAGCCTCAGTTTTCTTACTTGTAAAATGGGACTTATCAAAGCACCTATGTCATAGACTTGTTATGAGGATCAAATGAGACAGTAAATGTAAAGTGAGTGGCAAACTCTAAAATGTTACATAAATATTAGTTGTTATTAATGTTATTCTGTGTTACATTTGTTTCTAAGAATTAAGGCTAAATTATATGCATTAATAAGAGAGATAATTCTGTATATGAAACATAAGAATATTCAAGGTGATTTAAAAAGCAACATAAGAATTCATACAGAACTCCAAACATTCACATATAAAATTTGTTTGCTCCAATTTAGAACTTTATGATATGTGATATACTGAGTGAAATATTTGAGAAGTAGAATATACTATTATATAACTTATGGAGTCTTTTATTTATAAAACAAATTTGTCATAAGTGAAAAATTCTTTGCATTAACATGGTCTTTATAAAAAAAAGCTCAGGCATTAGTTATTAAGCTACTTTTCAAACTCAAAGTCATATTAGAAAATTCTGAACAGTATATGAGTGCATAATGTAGACAAAACAATGATTTAAAAGCAGAACGAATGCATGTAGTATAGACTACATTTATGAATTAGATAAATGTCTTCTGAGATGTAGGTTAAACAAGATTCTTAAAATTGAAGACATTTTTGTACAAAGAATCTTCAAAAAGCTTCCTTATAGCTTGAATAAAAATATAACATCAAAGACTTGAATGCTTAAGAAAACTGGATAATCATGTGCTACTACCATTAAGCAAACAGCAAGGGATATTTTTTTTAAAAAACTGAACTTGGTTGAAACATTTATAAGGGATTTCAGAATATAAATAATATCTCTAAAAGTCTCCCTAATAATGGCCATAACTTATATAAATGTGTATTTTATATTGGACTTTTAATTATAGTAATTATGAAGTATTAATATTTTTATGATGTTATTTTACAAGATGATATTTCATTCTTTTACATATAAACAACAATAATCTTCACAAAATATGACTCGCATTTTCCCTAGAGTACAAAATTTGACCTGAATTTTCATTCTTGTTTATAATTTTTTTTTAGAAAGCAAAAAGAATCTTTCAGAGTTAAAATTTTGGTATAGCTTGTCAACAGATAGTTTAAATAAATTAATATAATTTTTTGGTGTTTCTCAATAAAACTGGGGAATTAGGATGAAGTAATAAAAAACTATTTGATTGTATGTCATATTAAGTCATAATGTTAATCAAATGTGTGTGCACAAGTCAGAGCAAGTTAGGAATAAACATTTTGGGAAAGAAGACATTACATGTTTCCATTACAAGTCATATTTGTTCATTAGTAACAGAAAGTTGTTAAGTTAGATAATTTCTAGGGTTTTGTTTTATTCTAGATATCATTATTCTCTTCTTTTCCTTGATTAAAAGCTCATATTGCTCTATAGTTACAGAATGCTCTACGTAATCTCATTTGATCTTCACAACACTTTTAGTATCACAGGTATTATCATCTCTCTTTTAAAGATAAATTAGGATTCAAAAAGGCTAAATGACTTGCCCAAAGACATAGAGCAAAAAAGTGAAAATATTGGAACTCTAAGTCAGATTTTCTGGCTCCAAAGCCAGTGCTATTTCTACTATAAGACACTACCTCCCACAATTAAGGAAAAAGGATCATCATGGAAATAGTTGTCATGTTGGGAAATAGCTAATAATTTAGTTTACATTGAATCATCGAAAGAAGATATGGAATAGAATTCTTCATATTTTCATGAAATAAGATATCACTATAGATATGACTTCAAGAATATCATTACATAGGTTGACACTGGAACTGGGAAATATAAGAAACTAACAGCAGCCAGAGGAAGGAGAGGATTCTATGAAACTCTTCCCTAGTTAAACCATATCTATTTCTTTTAGAAATATAGACCAGTGCAGCTGGTCTTGGAACTAGGAAGATGTAGGCTGAGTCAGGTCCTCTGATGCCTTCTAGATGTGTGATCTTGAGCAAATCATTTAAATGCTGAGTGCTCTAAAAGAAGTGTCAAATTTAAAGCCTTAGAGAGAAAACGGAAGCAGATTAAAACACAATGGGGAAAGTTTTAACAAAATAAAAAAATAAATAAAATTTTTAAATATAAAATGTAGCATAAGTAAGGTTAATTGGTGTTTATCTAAGTGAATATGCAGCTGTAAAGCCAAGCATGAGCAGCTTTCCAGAGGACTGTTGCTGTGAAGAGCTTCAAGATGCAGATTATATAGTATAGTGAACTCTCTATTTATTCAGCTGTAAATTAAGGCAAAACATTCACAGAAATCAAAGTACGGCATTCACAGTGTTATGACATAACTTATCACTAAAATGGCCACATAGTTTTCACCAAAGTGGCCACATAGTTTTAAACAAAGTACAATCATTTAGTAAGTCCTTAATTTAATCTCCTGTAAGGAGCCTTGTCTCCTTAAGGGACAGGAAATATAATCATTCAGTTAAGTCTTTAATTCAATCACCCTTAAGGAGACTTGTCTCCTTAATGGACAAAAAGTACAAAGGTCAAAGTTCTCCACCCTAGGTCACAGTAAATCACAATCTTGTCAGTCAGCATCAGGTATCCAAGAAGAGCTCTTTTCATCTTGACTTGATGCTGGCTCTCAGCTTCCATGCTTCCTCTTCCATGGTCCCAGCTCCTACCCAAATCTACACAACTGTCACCTGGGTTCAAAGGAAGGCAGCTCCCAGTTCCTTGTCCAGTTCTTCATCCAGTTCCCATTCCATAGTGAAGCTCACAGTGTCCAGTCCACCTCAAGTCCTTCACAGTTTCTGTTTCTTGGAAGACAAAGCTTAGCAGAGCCAAAACAACATTCATACACATTTCAAGCACATCATCAATCATTATCTGCCTATGTGTAATGGCAATCACAGAAGTAGTTCACACCTTGTTTCAGCTATTGAATTAACACTTTGTTTCTTTTCAAGTTTCTTTTTTTTTTAAGCAATGGGGGTTAAGTAACTTGCTCAAGGTTACACAGCCAGTTATTTCTGGGTGTGGTGCTAAGTATCTGGACCTGGATTTGATCCCCAGGTAGTCCTGACACTGGAGCCAGTGCTCTTACTTGCTGAGCCACCTGGCCGCCCCCCTTGTTCAAGTTTCTTTTGGGCCTTGTATCAAGTCTGTTGAGAAACAGAACTGTGAACCTCACAATTTGTGAACCCTAGAACTCAAGAACTGCAACAGGAAGGGGAGAAGCTAATGACGATATATAAGGAGAATTACCAGGCTAGAGACAGCAGAACTGAGAAGTTCTCAGAAGAGTCAAAAAGGAGAAAACTTGTGGTACCCCAGCACTCTGTTTGTCTGCTCTGTCTATGTTGAAGTTTTTTTGTGATACTTTGTACAGAAGCTCTGGGACCTTACTGGAAGCCCTGAAAGAGGATTTTCTAGTTATATGTTTACAGAAGTCCTGGAGGAGGGATTTGGAGGTCCTGGGACTTTACTGATGATTTGTGCTGACCTCTTGGACCTTGTTTGTGGATCTGTGTTGATTTCTATGTTGATGATTTGTGCTGGGCTCTCAGACCTTGTTGGTATGTCTGAGTTTATTCCACAGGCAGATAGAGAATTGATGATGGTGCTGGGAATGTATATGAATATTATTATGGCTCTGTCGAGCTTTATCTTCCCAGAAACAGGAACTGTGAAGGACTTTATGTGGACTGAACACTGTGAACTTTAATATGGAATGGGAATTGGATGAATAACTGGACAAGGAGCTGGAGAAGGAACTGGAAACTGCCTACCTTTGAACCCAGGTGACAGTTGGAGCTGGGACCATGGAAGAGGAACCATGGAAGCTGAGAGTCTGCCTTGAGTTAAGAAGAAGACTTTATTTCAATACTGTGTATTGACTGAGAAGACTATGATTTACTCTGACCTAGGGGTAGAGAACTACTTTGTGATTGAATTAAGAATTTTGTGATTGTCTAAACAAGTGTACTTTATTGAAAACTAGGTGAACATTTTGGTTAAAACGATGTGGCTATTTTAGTGATTAGTTGTTGAGTTGTGACATTGTGAATGCTGTATTTTGATTTTCTATGATTGTTTTACTCTGATTCGTTATTGAATAGAGAGTTCACTATATTTTGTAATCAGAATCTTGAAGGCTGTTCACAGAAGCAGTCCTCTGGAAAGCTGCTCTTGCATGGCTTTACACTGTGAAATCAACAGGGACCCACAAACAATGTCCAAGAGGTGAACACAAATCATCAACATAGAAATCAACACAGACCCACAAACAAGGTCTGAGAACTCAATACAAATCATCAGTAGAGTACCAGGACCTCCTAATCCCTCCTCCAGGACTTCTGTAAACAGACAACCAGAAAATCCTCCTTCAGGGCTTCCAGTAAAGTCTCAGGGCTTCTGTACAAAATATCACAAACAAACATCAACAAAGGCAGAACTGACAAATATAGAGTGCCAAGATACCACAAGTTTTTTTTCTTCTCAACTCTGCTACCACAAGAGTTCTCCTCTAAATTCTGCTTAGTTCTCAGTTCTTCTCTCTTCTCCATTCTGCCACCAAAAGTTCTGTTCTCAATTCTTCTCTCTTCAGCCTGGGCCTCTCCTTATATGTGATCATTAGCTCCTCCCTGTTCCACCCCTTCTTGTTGCATCAGCAAGTTCCTCCCACCTGGCATTCACAAGTTCTGTTCTTCAACAAATGCTTTATATAATCAAAGACAAGCCTCAACTCAAAACAAAGCACTAAATAATTAAATAGATGAAACAACATGTTAACTACTTCTTTGCTTACCATTATAGCAGCCAGCAGGGATCATTTCTATTTCAGTTGACACCAGTGCTCTAAGAAACTCTTTAAGATTACAGGTTGCATGAAAATCATTAATCTGCACTGTTAAAAGTTTTCTCTTCTAGAAGTTACCTTTATCAACGATATTCCAGATACAGTGCCTACCCCTTGTTCTATAGAATTTATCTTTCCTGGCATTTATACTGTTTAAAGGGCATAAGGAGAATAGATGGTCTCGATAATGAAAAGAATCACCATTTCATCAGAGACTAGAGGTAAGTAAGAGAGAAAAGGGCATGGCTTTAGGAGTTTGGAGATGTGGAGAGGAAGGAAAAGGAAGTCCATGAGGATACCTTCAGTTCCTTCAAATGCAAGGTTCTCTGCTGAGAGGGAAAGAGTAGGATAGTGAGCTTGATAAGAGAAAGCTTTGCACATCCACTGTGGGGGACTGAAGACCCAGTTAAGATGAGACCACACACATGGATAATGGATTTAGGTAACTCATTTACTGAACTTCCTCCAGAAGTTTTTAACAGCACACCAAGAGGATGGGAGAGGCAGGTTTGTAGTGCTAATAGGCAGGATTATAGCTGTGCAATGTGTCACTAGCAATAGATCAAAGAAACAGCAGCAAAGGATTTTTCAGGTAGAGGATAGTGTATATAGTTACACTAGTTAACTATAGAGTCAAGACTGTGAAGTAGAAAAATAATTTTCAAATGCAGGGCAAAGAACTGATGACAGACTGGGAGAACAATAAGGATTTGGGGAACTATAAATAGTGGTAAAGATGAAGAATAATCTCTTCATGTTTAGAAAGCATGAAACTATGAGAAATAAAAGACTATCATATGATAATCAGAGAGGAGGATTTCAGAGTTCCATTATGAGGACATCCCAGGATAAAGAAAAGGGAGATTAAGGCTATGACCATCTTTCTGTCTAGATGGAATAGACAGCTTCTGAGAACAGTTTTAACTCTGATATTCTATGACTATGAAGTATTTGAGTTGCATTAAAAAAAAGCTTCAAATAAAAAAGAAAGTAATATTCATCTAGAAAATATAAATTTATACTAATAGCAATTGATATGAGAAAGAACCAGTGACAAGAACTCAGTGGCATTTCAAAAGGGTTGGGAAATTTTCACCTTTACTTTTATTTTTGTTGAAATTATTGCTTGTTTTCTATAATTTTATATATTTTTCTTAGTATTTATGTTGTTTATATAGTTTCTTTTGGAATTCAGAAACAAAAAAGGATTGAATAATGTGTGTTCATGATGAATGATTGGAAAGGCCTTTTATAAAAATTTGTGTTTCCTAATAAGACCATAACTGTGTAGTTGTAGTTACTCATATTACAGTCACAGTTTTGTGGCAGAATGTTCTGACCTTTCCAGAAAAGTGACAACGCAAATTAAACCTCAAGACATAGGTTTCATCTGTCATAAATTTCAATTTATATTGATGTTTCACTACATCTTTGATTGCAGTACAGAGATCACATCTAGAAGCACAAAGTGATTGACTTCCAAGAATAAAGGAATAAAACAAAAATCCATATTGGCAATATTAGACATTGTTGTTGTAATTTTAAACAAAATAACCCTAGAACTGTGGAAAAAGGAAGTAGGGAGATAGAGAGGTAAAAATACAATACATAGAGAAATACTTTCTATAGTAACCTATAATATTTCCCATGTAACCTTTAATGGCAGATCTTAGGAAATACTGTTAACAAAAATTGATGCTTCAATATAGAAACTGAAATTTCAGGTTATGTGCAAACATACTTTTATTATTGATAACTTGTTGTATGAGTTATATTGACAGCTTCGTAAACTAGATGAAAATAATTACATTTAAAGAATAAGCAGATTATAATGAGTGTTCATATTTATGAACTTTTAAACCCACCTTTGAGTTAAATGAAAACAAGTATAGAGAAGAGAAATATCACATGGTAATTAACAGAAATTAACAAAATCAAGATGCACTGTTCATTCTTTCAAATTGTTTTTATTCATTTCTAGTGACTTAAATGTGACTTTTCTTCAGAGACAACTTGACTATAATTTGTATGTATGTTTTTAAAAGGGTTGAACTTATACATATTTGATTATATTGATGATCAAAAAGTGAACATAAGATATTTTGCTGTACAAGGTTTTCTATAAGTCATAGAGAAATTTTAAGCTTTAATGACTTCAGAAGTATAAATACTACAAACTTAACAAAATAATATTTGAAAGATTTAAATTTTAAAACATTAATGTTTCTTTTGAAAATTCAACATAATCACCTCATGCTCCATATCCCTCTAGTCAATTTTTGAATTCTCTAAGACCTTTCGTCAGCTACTGCTTCACTGGGAGAATTTCATTTGTAATCCTAGCCTAAAAGTCATTATAAGAGTGAGGTTTTGATTCATTACAATTTTGACTTGAACCCTCATATGAAAAAGTCCAATGAAGACAGATCGCAGGGTGAGGTGGCCAAGCCAAAGGATCTCCTCTAAGCCTGATCTATCAGTCTGATAAATTATAATACAGAAAACAAAATTACAATTAAAAATACATTACGGGGGCGGAGCCAACATGGCAGAGTAGAAGCACGACCTTCCTGCAGCTCTGGCTTCCACCCTCCCCAGTCCATGTAAAAAGGGGACTCTAAACAAACTTTGGAGCTGCAGAACCCACAAAATGACACAGAGAAGCTAACCTCCTGCTGAGGAAAGCACAGCGCTCTGGGAGCCGAGCCCAAGCCCCACTCCAAGGCTTTAGCCCCAGGGCGGGCCTGACCAGCTGCTGGCCAAAGGGACTCCAGATCAGCAGCAGCTGTGGCTGTTTCCAGATTTATCAACACGTAGACACAAAGGAAAAAGTGAGAGGTCAGTACAGTCTGGACTTTGGGACCAGTAAGTGGGAGTGCGTGGCTTTTACCCCCAGGGTGAAAAGCCTCTGAGATTCTGGCACAGCCAGCCAGCACCACATGGCAGCTTCAAATCTTGGCCTGAAGAGTGTAGGGGGGCCAAGCACCAGTCTGAGGGCTAATCGCTCTTGCTTTAACCTTCTTGGATCTGGATTGCAGTCTAGGGCGGAGGTTCTGGGGTATGTGTCCAGCTTGCCAGAGCGTGTGAAGACCTCAGAGAGGGCACCCATCTAATAACTCTGGCAGCTAAGAAAACCCCAGCATTTGGGACGAAAGCTCCCCTGTCTGGTGGCAGAGTCCTACTGTGGCAAAAAGCCCATAAGTCAAGTAATTGAGTGGCAAAATGAGCAGGCAAAGGAAACAAAGCAGACAGAAAATTCCAACAATACACTCCTATTTTGGGGACAAAAAGGAGCAAAGCATGGAACAGGAGGAAAGCAGCGAAGTCAGAACTCCTGCACCAAAAGCTTCAAAGGAAAATACAAGCTGGTTACAGGCCATAGAGGACCTTAAGAAGCATATAAGAGAAGTGGAGGAAAAATTGGGAAGAGAAATGAGAACGATGCAAGAAAATTATGAAATGAGAGTCAACAGCCTGATTGAGGAAAATAATACCTTAAAAAACAGACTGACTCAAATGGCAAAAGAGGCCCAAAAAGGCAATGAGGAGAAGAATGCCTTAAAAGCCGAATTTGCCTGATGGAAAAAGAATCTCAAAAACTCAATGAGGAGAATCATTGCTTCAGAATTAGATTGGAGCAAATGGAAGCTAATGACTTTATGAGAAATCAAGATGCTCTTAAACAGATCCAAACAAATGAAAGAATAGAAGGCATTGTGAAATATCTCATGGGAAAAACCACTGACCTGGAAAATAGATCCAGGAGAGATAATTTAAAAATTATTGGACTGCCTGAAAGCCATGACCAAAGTAAGAACCTAGAAAGCATCCTCCAGGAAGTTCTCAAAGAAAACTGCCCTGATGTTTTAATACCAGAGGGCAAAATAGAGGTTGAAAGAAACCATCGATCACCTCCTGAAAAAGATCCCAAAAAGAAAACTTCTTGGAATATTACAGCCAGGTTCTGGAATTCCCAGATTAAGGAGAGAATATTACAAGCAGCCAGGAAGAAACAATTTGAATATTGTGGAAACACAATCAGGATAACCCAAGAACTGGCAGCTTCTACATTGAGGGATCGAAAGGCTTGGAATATGATATTCCGGAGGGCAAAGGAGCTGGGATTAAAACCAAGAGTCACCTACCCAGCAAAACTGAGTATCATGTTTCAGGGGAAAATATAGTCATTCAGTGGAATAGAGGACTTTCAAGCATTCTTGCTGAAAAAGAAAACAGAGTTGAATAGAAAATTTGACATTCAGATACAAGAAACATGAGAAGGTAAACAGGGAGAAGGAATCATAAGGAACTTATCAAAGTTAAACTATTAACATTCCTACATGGAAAAACAATAATTGTAACTTATGAAACTATTCTCAGTAGTTGAAGGGATTAGAAATATATATATTTGTCTATATATGAGGGTGTATGGGTATATGAATACATATGTGAATGTGTGTATATATGTTTACAGATATACATAGATAGAGGGCACAGGTCCAATTTAACAGGAAGGAATGATACTTAAAAGGTGAAATTAAGAGGTGAGAGGAATATAATGAGAGGAGATGGGGAGAGATAGATTGGGGTAAACTATCTCATACTGAAGAGGCAAGGGAAAGTGGTTACAATGGAGGGGAAGAATAGGAAGGCAAAAGGGAATCGGTCAACCTTATTCCCATTGAATTTGGCTTGAGGAGGGAGTGAAATACACACTAAATAGGGTATCTCACCCTCCAGGAGAATAGGGGGGGAAGGGTATGAGAGGGGGGATGATAGAAGGGAGGGTAGGCTGGGGGGGGAAGGAGGTTGGAAGCACTCACTTTTGAAAATAGACGGGATCAAAGTGGAGAGTAGAGCAGGTGGGAGGTGGGATGGGAGGGAGGGAAGTGTAATCAGTCTTTTACAATGTATCTACTATGTTATTGTTTTGCGTTAGCCACACATGTGCAACCTATACTGAACTGTGTATCTTCCCAGTAGTGGTGGGTGACAGGGAAGGAGGGGAATGAATCTGGAATTAAAAGTTTTGAAATCAAATATGCAAATATGTATATATATAGATGTATATATGTGTGTGTATATATATATATACACTATTATTAATACCATCTTACATGTAATTGGGAAATGGGATGTGCAGGCACTGAGGCATAGAGATCCATTGGAAAAGTGGAAAGGGGTATGGGGAAAATGTGGGAGAGAGCAGATTGGAGGAGGGGATATCCTGTGGGACTGCTATTTTGGGGCAGTGGATGGGGGAGAAATGGGGAGAAAATTTGTAACTCAAAATCTAGCAGAAACAGATGATGTAAATCAGAAGTTAATGAAGCATTAAAAAAAGAAAAAATACATTACTCAAAATTCACAGAACTTAATGAGTACAAAAGAAATTTAAGCAATTACACATTCAAATGATATTTTATAGCATTAATACTTCTGAAGTTATTAACACTTAAAACTACACTAAGACTTTTGAGACACCCTGAATTTTAGCTAATTTTCAGTGGAGTATAGATCAAATCTTATAATAAATAAACTTGTAGCATGTCTGCTTCTACTCCAGAAATCACTTCTTGAGCCACATCTACTATTTTCATTATCCACAAAATGCTGTGAGGCTCTACTTCTTCAAATATCCTAGTGACTCACTATTAAATGCTCCTAGGAATGTGGGTAATTTCTCTGCTTATCCAATCTCATTGATTTCTTCTGACTCAGAGAGGTCTTTGGATTTTATAAACTGATGACCAGATATGATCACAATTTTATATTTAGTTTACTACATTGTTGTCAAACTAAAATTTTTATCATCTCTGACTGCACAACTTGAAGAGGAGAAGATTGAGGCAGGAAATGAGTTATATAAAATAGGAAAAAATGAAAACATTGGACTTTGTGGAATAAAATTGGAAGCACTTCCATAACTTAGAATTCAATAGCATATTCTTTATTACATCAATGAAATAGAAATTCCTTGAAGGCAATCTTATTTTTACCTTTGTATATCCAGAACCTAAAACAGTGCCTTTTACATAGTACATACTTAATAAATACATGCTTGCTGAATTGAATTAAATTGAATTAACAAAGCACTTTTCATGAATCTATCCACCTCATTTTGCTTATTAAAAAATCCCTATGAAGAAGGAATGGCAGGTATCATTCCAATTTTTATTTCAAACAGAAATGAACAAATTCAATGTTTTACCTTGTTATATGTGTACCTATACTATGGAGAATGGTTTTAGAGAATGGAATGATGTGGAGAATGGGAGTTTCTAAGTCAGTGGAGGGAGAATGAGGCATGGAAGATATCAAGGGATTATAAAGTAGATTATCTGGCTAAACACAAATTAGGAACCAATATACTGCCAAGAGTCAGAAGGCAGAAATGGTGAGTTAATTAATACATTGCAAGATTGAAATGCTAGATACGTCAAGAACAAGGCTAGGGGGTCTTCATACAAACAGGATGGTCAGATCAATCAACAGTCAATAAGCATTTATTAAGTGCCTACTTTGTGCAAGCACTGTACTAAGTGCTAGGAATACAAAGAAGCTTTCAAGGAGCCCCCGGGTTAATGGGAGAGAGAACATGAAAATAATTATGTGCAAATAGATATATAAAAGATTAATTGGAGATAATCACCAGAGAGAAGTAATTACTAGCATTAAGAGGATCATGAAAGGCTTTTCATAGAAGATAGAATTTTAGCTGGGACTTGAAGAAAGTCAGAGAGACTAGGAGGTGGAAATGAAGAGAGCAATGCAGGCATAGGGAGTAGCCAGTGGATAAGCTCGAAATCTGTAGATGAAATGACTTATTCAAGAAGCAGCATGGAAGCCAGAATCACTGGATGAAAGGGTGGCTGAGGTAGAAGGAATAAATATAAGACTGGACAGATAGGAGAAGGCCAGATTATGAAGGACTTTGAATGATAAAGGATTTATATTTGATCCTGGCGGTGATAGGAAGTCAGTGGAGTTTATTGAATAATGAGATAGCATGGTCAAATTTTTATTTCATAAAAATTAATTTGAAAGCTGAGTAGATGGAGGAGAGAGTATAGAAAGACTTCACAGAGAGGCTATTGCAATAGTCTAGGCATGAAATGATGAGGGCTTGCATGAGGTGGTGACAGTATCAAAGAAGAGAAAAAGCTATAAGGGGGAGATGTCAAGAAAGAAAAAAAGGCAAGTCTTGGCAACAAACTGCATATGGAAGGGATGAAAGAGAATGAGGAATTGAGAAAGACACTTAGGCTATAATCCTTGGTTACTGGGGAGTGCTCTGGTTGATGTCCAGTCCATCTTCCAATCACCAGTCAAAACTGAGCTTTCTAAAGCACAGATGATTTCCTTATTCAATGAGTTCAAGTAACTTGCTATCACTTCTAAGAATAAATATAAAACCCTCTGTTTGGAGTTCAAAGTCCTTGTTAACCTACCTTCCTCCATTTTTCCAGTTTTCTTGCATTTTATTTATACCTATATACTGTGGGATACAGGCACACTGACTGCCTTGTTGTACCTCACACAAAAAACTCCAATGCCATCATTTTCACTGGCTGTCCCCTATATTTGGAATTCTCTCCTTTCTCATATCTGCCTTCTGGTTTCCCTAGATTCTTTTAAAACCCAGCTAAAACTAAAATAAGCTTTTCCCATCTTCTTTAATGCTAGTGCTTTCCCTTTATTTTCTTCAATTTATTCTGTATATATCTGTTTACATGTTGTCTCCTCCATTAAACTGTGAGCTCCTGGAAAACCTCACTTTGTTTACCCAGTGCTTAGCATAGTTCTTGGCATATAGCAGGCATTTAATAAATGACTACTGACAGACTGCATCAGCAAGCCCAATCTGTTAGAAAAGATAGTTGTAAGAACCCCAAAAGAATATATACGAAAATTCTTTGAGAATTTTAAGTATTATATAAATTATTATTAATAGCATTACTGTACAATGGCCCCTCTCTGACTAACAGGATCATGAGGTAAAAATAAGGGTGAAGTTCAGTTGCTCAGAAAGAAAAAAGAAGTTAAATGACTTGTTAAAGATTATAACTCTAGTGAACTTGCCCAGAACTAAAATTCAGGCTTCCTCCCTTGTAGTTCACCATTTTGTTTTGTTTTGTTTTTTCCAGCAGATCACTCTATCTAGGAGAAAGTTCTACCAAGAAACTTCCTTTTTTCCCCATAATGCTGACCCTCTATAGTGACAATATGAAAAGTAAAGGTTGTTGGTTATTTGTTTCTTTTCTCAAAAAGATTTTGTTATTGTTTCATAAAGTAAGAAAAGGTAAAAGTAGAAACCCTGAAATAATATCTGAATAAATTTCTTTTAATAATCCTCAGCCATGCTGACCATTTCAATGGAAAGGATCATTAATAGAATAATAACCAACTGCCCGATCATAGCAAATTAGTGCCAGTGCTACCAGTATGCATAATTTCTGGAGGATTTTAAAAACCTCTTCATTGTATAGTCACTGGGTCTCAGCAAGGTCATCTCTGCTTCTGTACCTTTAAATTGGTATACAAAGGCCAATTATTTTTCCAGTCATAATCCTTTAGTGAAATATATATGTAGCTCCATGTAAATATCAAAGAAACATAATACAAACCATATTATGTAAAATCAACAGGACAACTAAGGTTGCTCTTTTCAAACATATTCTTTCAATGTATTTAAAGCATATTTTATTTTATTTGTATAAAGAGATCTAAGTTTTCCCTATAAAAATACAAATTGGAAAAGAACAGTCTACAAAGGTGACATGTTAAGCCATATAAGCAATTTTAGAAAAAACTCCAGTAATATCTGAAAGGTAAATGCAGTAAGTTCTTTTTCCTCATTTTCAATATAAACTATATATTGAAAAACATTTTTCCAATTTCTTATATGCAAGGTTCATTAGCACATTCAAATAAAATCAACATGAGCAATTTTAACTGTTTGAAAACAACAAAAGGAGGTCAAGAAATCATGTTAATCTTATCCTTCTACATAAAATTGCTATTTTTTTACTATCTTGAAAACAAGATTAAATATAAGAGGCAAACGAAAGTAAGAATAAATTAGAATAAAATTATACTGTACTTGATGACTTGGAAGAACATTTAAGAAAATTCAGGAAATAAAAATTTTATCTAAATTAAATTTGATATTGAAATAGAAACTTTTTATAACAAGCTACTTTCCTAATATGAAACATGTTGGTTAAACATTATAATGGTTTCAAAAACTGATAGACAATAACCGGTAAGCAAAACCTCTGCATTGTAGTCGACCAGACTTCAGTTATTGCTGAAGATTTTCAAATTATATTAGAGATACTTGTGCTAGATTAGAGACAGCCTTGAACAAGGCTTGAACATTTTCCCCCTAGTTTCCTAAACTTTACATCAAAACACGTGAAGGCCATTTTTCCCCACTGACTATAAGTGATGAAAAAATAAACTTAACAGTGATTCCTGATTTTCAAGTGGTCATAAAAATACTACTAACATATTATTTATACAACACCTTCTTCTCCAAGAAGCTCAGTGTAACTAAGAAACAAACAGATGTGTAAGTGCTTATACTTTGAAGTGAGGACAACTGAAGTCTCAAGAGGACAAGTGACTTAACTAAGACTAATACATTAGTTGTAAAAGGTATTCACACAAATGTGCAGGTTGTTATAGCTTCTTCCCTTCCCAGCTGCATATATCACATTATACTTACACCAATGTACTGTATTTCAAACCTTATTACAGATCATATTGTTTATATATTAACATTACTTATGTTTTCAGTAGCTCAAAAATAGAGAAGCAGTGTGGTGGAGTATGATATAACTGGCTTTGGAGTCAGGAGAATCTCAGGTCTGAATTTCACTTCTGATGCTGATTTATTCTCTCTGGACCTCAGTTTTCTTCCTTATATAATGAGAAGAGGAATACCTATAGTATTATATCTCACAGTTTGTTTTTTTTTCTTAAACAATTGGGGTTAAGTAACTTGCTTAAGATTACATGGCCAGTTATTTCTGGGTGTGGTGCTAAGAATTTGAGCCCAGATTTGATCCCAGGTCATCCCGACTCTGAGGCCAGTGCTCTTACTCACTGTGCTACCTGGCTGCCCCTATCTCACAGAGTTTTAAGGATCAAATGAGACAATACATGTAAAGTGCTTTTCAAGGATTAAAGCTATATAAATATCAGGTACTTTGTAATTATAGGATAAGTTGTAGGAAGATATGAAATAAATAAAAGACATGTGAATTCTCCCTTTAGGCATCAAAAGACTGATAGAACAACACAGAGAAACTGCCAGTGTTTTAAGAGAAATATCTGAAAAATATGTGCTCATATAGCAAAAATTAGAAACAAAAGTATACAAGTAAAGTAACATTAGCTTCAGTTATGGTTAATCCTGAACAGAATCATAAAGAGGAATTTTTGCACATAATACAAATGCCAAAAAACTGGGGGTGAAAAAAAATGGGAACATTTGCCATGCGGACAACAGGACAGAAATCCAGGACTCTGGCTAGAGACCTCCCAGGTCATACTACACCATTGTCCAAAAATGGTACAGATAAGAATTTCTTGACATGCTGTGGCAGGGTCAAGAAAACTTTAACTGATTCAATAAAGTTAAATGTATTGTCTCTGTAGATATATATACTCTTTTATCATTATTTGTCTATACATTTCCTCATTACAGATATTGCAAGGACAATTACTATACTTCTCACTCTGAAAAATGTAAAGCAATCAAAATTGATTTACTATAAATATATATATACACACAGAAATATACACACTTATAAATAGCTATATTACAAGTAAGGCTTTGTCAGGACCTTTGTGTATTAAAAATTCATAACAACTTGAGCATGGAATACAAATAATCAATAATATTTATTACCCCAAGAACAAAAAAACACCCATAAGCCTACTTAATATCAATCCAAGACCAGCCTCTTGTCATGTGCCATATCAATTGGCATTTAAATGTTTTAGTTATCCTCTGCTTTGTGTTCTCACCTCTAATAATCTCACATAATTAGTGTTCTTCTGATCCCAGAAAGCTTCACATCATAAAACAATTCTTCTCCCAATCCTCCCTGTTATCTATCCCCAAGTAAATCAGTGAACACTTCAGTCTCATACTCTGATCCTTCTCAACCATATTCTACACTCAATGATCCAAAACCCTTCAAAAGGAAGAAAAATCTCTAACTCACGTCAAAGAGGGGAGTTTTCCTTACAAAAAGAGATGAGAGGTGAGAAGAAGGGAGAGTAAAAGTACAGAGAGTAGGGAAGGAAGAAAGCCATGAAGCCATCTTTGGAACTTACAAAATATCCAAATCTTAACACCTATCAAACCACTGCCCTAAACTGAATACATATTTGAAGTCACATAGCATCCGTCTCCTCTCCAGACAACTTGAAAGAATACCCTTTCAATAAATTTCCATTGCATATGTGAACTCTTACATGTGGATTTTCTTTCTCTCTCTTTTGTGAATACGTTGGTTACTACATAACTACTAATTTAGCAAGGCATTCACCACCAAATATGGGACTAGAAATGGCCTTTTGCCTTTATTAGGAATTGATTCCTCAAACAGGCAGTTCCCATTCTGATTGTTATAGTGAGTAGCCCTAATTTATTTTTGTTTTGGTAATTTTCTTCTTCAAAAGATAAAGGACACATAAAGTTGATCTCTGATTCTGAGGTTGTTGTTTAACTGAAAAGAAGGAACTGGTTGATGAAGGAGAAAAAAAAAGAGATTTTGGGAAAAAGTTGAATATTTCACTATACAACTTGTGCATGTGTGGTTTGTCCTTTGTTCTCAAAGAGGGCCATGACATCAGGGAGATGATGACATGACTTGCAATGGACTTTGATTTGTATGAGGGGGGGCTGTGCAAAGTCACCAGTCTCACTTTCTCCTCCAGAACTATACGGGTCCAGTGGTGAGATATCAATAAGGATGACTGGAGATGGCTCAGGATTCAATTGGAAACCTTGACCCTTTTAAGCTAAGTAAGGACTTTTCAAGTTTTCACTCTGAGGCAGGTAATGCCCATTCAGTGAATAGGCCTCTTTAAGAAGTGGGGCAATGGATGCCTCCTTTTATACACACACAAACATACACACACACACTTATCAAACTGGGAGGGAAAGACCCTTAGGGTTGCTGACCAAAGGAGAGACAAAAGGAAAAAAATGAACCATATTGGACATACAATATATATTTTGGGAAACTAGACTGTCTAGGTTAAATTATGAAGAGAAAAAGAGAAAACTGTGAGAAAGAAAAAGGCATCTAAGGAAATAACTTGCTCAATTCTCTATCCCTGTCACTACCTCTCTGACTACAAATATTTGTAAACAATAAATAATAAGAATGGCAGAGCCATCCCTGTGTCAGGTGCAACAAATACTTAAATGACTCTTTTATTTGAGAATACTATTAATGATGTAGATCACCATCCACATGTGTTTGCATCTCTTGGGTGACTCTTGTTCTTGCTCCATCATATGTTCACCAGAGGAGGACCACCCCAGTTTTTGGAGGCCTCCCTTCTTTTCAGCCAACATTGTGAGAGCGCTAATAGATCACTCAAGCTACCTAGGTGTCCTCCCTGGCTTTTGTCACATAATGAACCCATCTTCTTTTCATGTCATAATTTCTTGATGACTATGATTTCTGTTATTTTTTGGAGATTACATGATCAAAAGATGGGTTTTTGATTTCATGAGAAGCTTGGAACCAGTAAAAGAACATTACAATTTCCCAAGAACTATCAAACTATCAAATTCTCCTGTTTAACTCAGGGCCCAAATCGTTGTCCATCTGTACTGCCTGTCCCAGGTTTTATGCTTTTAGGCATGCTTTACAGAGTGTACATTCAAATGCATGTACACACCTGAAGCAAGAGACGTTCCTCATCCACTTAGACATTCCTATATGAATGAACAGGCTAAATTCATTTTAGTGATAATACATCTATTCCAGAAGGTTCTATAATGTTATGGGGCTTTATGCAATAAGAACTTTATCATTTAGATTTAGGATTATCTGGAAGACTTAATCATCTACACAAGACACATCTAAAATCTAAACACTGTGCTGAATCTCCTCCATGTTGGCAAATATCTCTGATGAGGACATGTCTCCTGCTTTTATTCCTGGCCTAATATTTATTAATACAATCATTGAGAAGAATTATTCATGTTGTTAAATATTCCAAGGAATCATGTATAAATTCCTTATATGAAAGAGAGGCACCTAGTTATAAAGAAGTCTGTAAAAACAGAATTTTATCCTACCAAATAAAAGACTTTTTTTATAAGGTGGCAAAGTAAAGGTAAAGACTTGCCTGAGCTCTCCCAAATTCCCCTCCAAACAATGTTAAAATAATGCTTCACAACAAATTCTGAAATGGTATAACCAACAAAAGGATGGGGTGAGACAGTGCAAGACAATTCAGAAGGTAGGCAAGAAAGGTCTGTCTCATTGGTGTGAGAGTGGAGCATAATCCAATGCATGCAGAGCCCTGGTAAGCCTGTATTGGCTATGGGGGAGGGAGGTGAATGAATTGATAATTGTACCTTCTAGAGCTCTCAGTTCATAAACAGTAGAGTTGCCAGGTAAGTGGTGAGAAGGAGAATACAGGGGACCCTTTGCTGGCACTGGAAGCAGGACTCTGGCCAAATATAGCTCTGGGTTGCAATCCCATAGCAAGAAGGACCCCTAGCAAAAGCATGGACTCTGGACACATTGCTATGGCAAAAAAGAGTTCTTGTGAGTGCCGACCAGAGCACAGGCTAGGAAAGCAGTGACCTCTCTTCTCCTCAGATCATTTCATCTTAGTAGAACTAAAAACTTACAAACCAACTTACAGTAGTTCAAAAAAACCTGAAGCTTGAGACAGTGTTCCCTCCAGCCCAGGAGCAAAGTCCAACATTAACATAAAATTAAAAGTCAAGAAATAGGATGGAAAATGGGCAAATAACAACAAAATAACCTGACCATAGAAAGCTACTATGGTAAAAAGGAAGGTCGAAACACAAACACAAAAGAAGAAAACAATGTCAAAAGAACTGCATACAAATCCTCATAAAGAAAAAAATGTAAATTGGTCTTAGGAACAAAAAGAATTCCTGGTAGAACTCAAAAAGGACTTTAATAATCAAATAAGAGAGGTAGAGGAAAATTGGGAAAAGAAATGAGAGTGTTTCAAGAAAATCTTGAAAATTGAGTCAAAACCTTGGTAACTGAGGCACAAAAAATACTGGAATAAATAACACCTTAGAAAACAGACTAGGCCAACCGGTAAAAGTGGCACAAAAATCTGAGGAGGAGAAGAATTCTTCAAAAAGTAGAACTTACGGGTGGCTAGGTGGTGCAGTGAGTAAAGCGCTGGCCCTGGAGTCGGGAGGACCCAAGTTCAGTTACTTAACTTGGCCTCAGACACTTAACACCCACACACACACCCACACACACACACACACACACACACACACACACACACACACACAAAACT
>NW_027186296.1:91429165-91436486 GCF_028583685.1 Petaurus breviceps papuanus | reverse complement strand
AAAATGGAAAAAGATTTACAAAAGTTCACTGAAGAAAACTTTTTTCTAGTCAACAAACATAAATACAATAAGGTTCTATGTCCTCTCTTCTTTTTGGATTGCTGCAAAATTATAAGTAGGTAACCCATTGTTAAATATAATCGGTGAAAATTCTGCTTGTTTTCTACTAATACTAACATTGAAGATCACCATGATTTTCATAGATTTGATTTTCAGAAAGATTTTGTAGAAATGGGAGAATAAGAATATAATTCCATAGTTATTGATATTCTTGGTCAACTTTTTTCAGTATTAATGAGGTCTGAGATTTTCCTTTTTATGTTTGATATTTACTGTTCTTTACTTACCATATATATCAATATCTTAATGCCCTCTTAATTATATCTCCTCTACTGCACTGATGTTCTAAATATACTCGGTCCAATAGAAATTCTTTTTCTATCTTTTTTTTCTTTTTAAAGCTTTTGTTGCATCCTCTATAAGGGCATCTGGCACTGTGAGACTATGGTTCAAACATCACAATTCTATCATCCTTGATGGAGAAAAAAATCAAAATTTGTTTTTCCAAATCTGTAATCTCTTCTTTTTATCCTTAAGTATCTTTGGGATGATTTTCCTAAACTGGATATTTTATCAAGCTTTGGGTTTTTTTTTTTCGATTTTTAAGTTAATTTGTTTTTTCGTTACATTTTAAGTTACAAACTGTCTCTCTCACTCCCTACCTCTCATTATAGAAGACCATTTGACACAAATACACATACACATACACACACACACATACATACATACACACTATAATATGCATTTCTATTTATCACTTCTTTCTCTGGAGGTGGATAGCATCTTCCTTCACATGTCCTTTGTAGTTGATTTGCATATTTATAATACTCAGAATAACTTGGTTGCTCACAGTTATTCTTCGAACAATATTTCTGTCACTGTATACAACCTTCTCTTGGTGCTACTTTTTCACTCTTCATTATTTCACACAAGTCTTTCCACAGATTTTTCATTAAAATGATAAGAAGTATCTCCCTAAAACTATCAGCAAGCATTATTTATAATGGGGATAAGCTAGAAGCCTTCCTAATAAGATCAGTAGTAAAACAAAGATGCCAATCATCACCAATAGTATTCAATATTGTATTAAAAATGCTAGCAATAGCAATAAGAGAAGAAAAAGAAATTGAAGGAACCAGAACAGGAAGTGGGGTAATAAAAAACTACTTTAGCAAAGTAACATGATATAAAATAAACCCACATAAGTCATCAACATTTCTACTTATAACCCAAAAAAACCCTGCAAGAAGAGCTAGTAAGAGACACTACATTTGAATAGCTGTTGACAGGATAAAATACCTGGAATTATACCTGCCAAGACAAGCTGAAACTTTCTTTAAACTGGTTTTACCCTGTCCTGCTTCTCTCTGCTTTAGGACACAATGCTACTCATAATCATGCATTATCCTTTTCCATAAAGATTTTATAAACTACTTTATATTCTGACCCAGTATTGATTTTGATAGTCATTTCTCTGCTTTGGCTAAATAATTCAAATGTTTGCTGACAAACTCTAATTCTGAGGGCAAGTACAGATTCAGAAAAAGTGTTATATGAAAATTTAAGAGTTAAAAATACACTTTAATTAGAAAAAAAAAGAAATATCATAGCTTTAATAGAATAATGAACATCTGACCTGGTTCTTGAAGGGAGAAAAGGATTCCAATATACGAGGATGATCAATGAGAACATTCTAGGCATGGAGGCAAAGGAGAACAGTATTTATTTGATCAGGGAATGATGGGTGGAACATTTTGTTCAGCTGCAAGTGTGTGAATTTGGATTTAAGAGGCAACTTGGAGTCAGATTATGGAGAGCCTGAAATGTCAGATGAAGGAAATTATATTTTTATCTAGTGGATAATAGAGAATCAATAAAGGTTTTTGAGAAAGGTAAGGACATATCAAAATAGTATTTCTGCCTTCTAAAGACAGCTGGGTAAAAGATGGTTTCAAGGGTATGAGAAGTGTGACAAACTGGTAAACTACTAAAATTGTCTAGGTGACACATGATGAAATTATAAATGAGGTTAGTAGAAATATGAGTGGAAAAGCTATGACAGTTGCTGGAGACACAGTGCGAGTAAATTCACTGGGACTTGGCCTTTGGATATAGAATATAAGAGGGAAGGAAACATTCTTAAGTTTTGGAGTTAGATTAACATCACACAGGAAGTGCTAACAAAAGGAAGAAGTTGTATGTTTACAGGGGGAAATTATGAGTTCAGCTTAGGGCACGCTGAAACAGACTCACCAATCAATTAGATATCATAAGATTATAGTTCTAGAGTTGGAAGTAACCTCAGATTCCATAGAGGTCAAGCCTTTCATTTTAAAGATGAGAAAACTGAAGAAAAGTGAACGACTTGCCCAAAGTCCTATAGATAATCAGAAGTCTTATTTGAACACACATCCTCTGACACCAGAACTATACTATGTTTTCTATAGTAATGTTATAGCAAAGGAAGAAATTTAGGCTGTATATATAGATTTATAAGCCATCTATAAAGAAGTAAAAAATTGAAGCTGCGGGAGTTTTTGAGTTCACCAAGAGATAGAGTATAGAGAAAGGAGAGAAGAGCAAGGGTAGAACTTTAGGGAATACACATACTTAAGAAGGCAACATGAAGACAGTGAGCTATGCTATGATAGAAGGAGTTCAAAGAGAAGCAGTAAGTCAGACAGAAGAAGCAAAAAAGAACTGTGCCATAGAATTCAAAGAAGGAAAAAAATATCAAGAAGTAGGGAGCGATGAACTTTATCATATATAACAAAGTAGTCAAGGAGGACATAGATTGAAAAACAACTTTTTGAATTGGCCATTTAGAGGTCACTGGTGACAATGGAGGAAGTGGTTTGAAGAGAGAGTTGGAATCAAAACTATATTTCATGATGTTGAGGAAAGAATGAGTTGTGAGGAAGCACAGACAGTGAATATAAAAGACTTTTTCTACAAGTTTTGTGATGAAAGAGAAAAGAGACTTGGGATACTGGCTTGAGAGGATAATAAGGTTCAGAGAAGTGTGATGCCTATTACAATGATTCTATTTACAAATACCTGCTTCATTCTAATGTGAAATTATCTTCCTAGAATTAACATCACTTTATTATTTACATTTTATATTATAACTAATGAAAGGCTTGCTTTTTTTAAATAGTACATAATGTTTTATATCTCTAATGATATTTGTTCAAGTTCTCATTGTGATAGGAAAGAGAATGGATATGTTAGCAGTGCCTTGGGACTGAACAAGTTGTGTATATACTCATATATCATAGTCAAGAAGAGGCTATAATTAACAAAATTGTAGTTTTTGAGGGCTGATTGATGTGGTACATTAAGGGAAACAACTATCAAAATGACAGACTGCACAAAGTCACTAAAAGGTCCTATACTTCCTGCCATGTTACTGAGTAATAATAAGACCTGATGAAGCACAGAAACAATTCTATTCAATAAATTGAAAGTTCTATTTTGTGGAGAAAAATTTTAAGGGTGGTCAGTGTTTAATTTCTTTACAAGCATCTAATATATTTCCTTCAAACAGCTTACATTATGAACCAATCCTTTTCCTTTGTCTAATGTTCTACTCAAGCTTCTTAAGCCACACAATAATTGGCTCCAAATAGATTTACTACTTTTCCTAGCTGACAATATTTCATTTGTTCTACCTGACAGCATGGAAACATGTCCCAAGTCATTTTGTTTAAACCACATAAATATTAGGATTTTTAAGTACAACATTTTAAATAATTTTTATATATTACTGAAGATATTCTTTATATACCCCTCTAAAATAATGTTTTCCCCTAATTTGATATGGAATAAAGACATCTATGTCAATTCCTTTATTCCTAGAAACAACCGAAGTAAAATGTAATGATAACAATGACACTTCATCATTGAAAACATAATTTTATAGAACTGTTTTCATTTAAATCTGTTTTTCTCCTTTTGTCAACATCTTTTGTTGAAGGTTATGAAATATAAAATCAGCCTTCTCAGAGCTATATTATATAATGAGAGTATTTTGATTTTGAAATATCACCAGCCAGTCAGAAATATGGAACTTCTGAATGTCATCTCAAATAATTTTAGTTTACGTGCTGAGGTAGTTCATCATCCAGTGAATACAAAGCATGATCTGTATATTCCAAAAATTCAAGAAACAGGAGTGTATGCTCTGAGAAAAATGAAAGCTCTTTTGGCAGATTTTCCAAAAAAAATTCCAAAAATTCACTCTTTATGATAGTTCAACATTTACATAAAATTCTAGAGCATGATTGGAAACAAGTAATTCTTGGGTTGTTTAATGGCCAGCAGTTAAGCTTTCATTTTTAAAATCTCCATATTAATACAAATGACTCAGAAGCATTATACTTTCTGCCACCTTATGAGGGGGAGGAGAGGAAAGGAACCTGCATTAATAAATCTTGAAAGCTAGCAAAAATGACTCTCTTTTTAAAGATTAATTTTGATAAGTCTTTATAAGTCACCATGATGACACATGCCCTGTATGTTTAACTATGTAACATTCAACTGGTATTTGAAAAGCAGAGTTACCTCTGGCATTTAAAACTAATTTAAAAAAGCATATGTTGACTATTGCTTTTAGCATTTTCTAAATATTGATCATTGAAATAAATTGTACTGTAAAGCAGCCTCTGACTTTTGTGAAAAACACTACACAATTGCCCTTTCATGCTATTAAATACCATATAGACTATTTTTCCTATTCCTTGAAATTTTTGTAATTTGAAATTTATCACCTTAATTTGAATGTGACTCATTTAGTAAAATAAAGTCTTCCTTATTCTTGGATTTTAAATTTTGATATATTTATTTGTGCCCAGAAAACACTGAAGACTCAGTTTTCAACTACAATTTCCATTCACTTTTATTGATGTTAAGTTGATTGGGGAAGTTCCATGAGGAACTTGATGAGGATGGAGAATGCTGATATGACCAATGGCACCATTTTGAGAGTAATGAGGATGATTTCTGGACATGTGTACTTACTTGTCTGACCCATTCACACCCCAGTGAAAATTACTGGTTGAGTCTCAGAAACTAAGGATGATTAAATAAACCAGTGTTTGTGTGGCAGAGCAATTCTAAATGTTGGTCTTATAAAACAGAACTAAAAGATTTGCTGTAGGACTTCACTCTTTTTTTCCCCTAGGAGATCTTGAGAGTAATCGGAAAAAAGTCAGAAACTTAAGTACAGATATGAGCATTCAGGTAAAAAAAAACCCTAGTTGTCCACATGACACACTCTCATCTCTATTCTACATCAGAGGAATGTTGTAGTTATAGGTTTTCTCACTCGGCCTGAGTGGCAGTGATGGGGCTTCTCAGTTACATAGTCACAGGAAAGTAACAACCCCTAAGTTCCTATTGCCAGGAAGACTGAGAGAGTAAGTAGCATTGCCTCTAAGTCTGAAAAAAATGTTTAAGGTGATGATAGAGAGGATATATCTGAGTAAAGGGAATGCATATACCCTATCCTTCTAAAGAAATGTTAAGATTTCTCTATCTGAGGACCCTAGGAAGGAGATCAAGAACAAGTTTAGCAACAAGGTATTAAGCAAAGGCATATAGAAATAAAACACCTGGATTTAGCCTATTTATTTGATCAGTGCAGGTCCAGAATTGCTGCTCTAGAAATTCCAAATTCATCTTCCTCCTCACAGAATTTGAAGCCCTAAGGGTAGAAGCTTGTGTGGTTCCCTGGGGGATAGGACATGTTGGAAAGGGAAAAAGACTTTTAGTGACTACTTCATGGCTACTGTAATGCTTGTGTGTTGTTTCCATTTTCCAAGAAATTAAATCAATTTTCTGCTGTCTTTGAAAATGACATTTGTTAATCATGGTTATCTTACATGCAAACCAAGGCACATTTTACCACATGGAAAGAGTATTATGTGCTTTATTCTCCCTTACTGATGTTCATTTTAGTCCATTGGGCCCCATTACTAAGTAATTAAAATGTATAGACTAATTAGTGACTAATCTGAAACTTGGCAAAATTACAAATACAAGATTGTGTTTGTAATGTGAAGAGATTAAAAGAGATTTTAGATCAAGAGTTTTTAACCTTTTTGTTTCATAAACACCTTTGGAATTCTGATGAAGTCTATGAACCCCTTCTCATAATGTTTTCAAATGAATAAAAGCAAAAACAGAGAATTATGATAGAAAAAATTATAATGAAAATAGCAATAAAATAGTTTTAAAACAAGTCCATGAAGATGAGATCAACGAGTCCTGAAGATCAATTAATTCTTTAGAAAAAAATTCTCAAGGATTTTGACAATAAAAAGTTTTGTAAACCATGACACAGTTTTCTCCACTCCACTAAAGAGTCTGGGATCATACAACCCAGGCATGAACCTGGACTCCTGAAACAAACATGGTCAGTTTCTTTCTTTAGCTGATTGCCCCAGCTAAAGAGTTTCACTCAAGGGAATATTCCAAAATAAATCTTAGGTATAATTCATATCTAGGTTTCTCCAGATGATGGTAAGAGTATTCCTAATTCCCACATAGGCACTCAGTGAGTTAGTAAACTCATCAAGCATTTATTAAGTGCCTTCTACATATAAGTCACTGTGCTAAGTGCTAAGGATGCAAAGAGCAAAAGATAAAAAAAAATGTAAATAAACAAAATAGTCCCTGATTTCATGGAGCTCATAATCTAATCAGAGAGATAACATAAAATCAACTATGAGCCAACCAGAATATATACAGGATAAACTAGAGATAATCAACAGAGAGAACAAGGCTGAATATATTTGAGGATCAATAAAGTTTCTTATAGTAAGTGGAATTTAGGCTAAGACTTGAAGGAAGCTGGGGAATCCAGGAGGTAAAGAAGAGAACAGAGAAAATCCCAGTCATGGGGTACAGTCAGTGAAACTTCACAGATTTGGGAGATGTATATGGGTATCAATATAAGGAGCAGCCTTTATTTCACTCTTACAGAAAATATGTAAGAAGCCAAATACTAACAAGAGACCAAGAATAAATATATAAACATGAAATACTCAAACATCCCATTGGAGGGCAATTACTTTTGAGGGATGCTAAACAAGAATGCCCCTACATCTCAGATCTACACTATCTGAGGAATTCACTGCCTTTGCTTTCCAAGTAGGATGCTTCATGACATTTATGTGCATATATCTTCTTCCTCCAAGGAAGACATTTCATCAGGAATATATTCTCTCTCTCTCTCTCTCTCTCTCTCTCTCTCTCTCTC
>NW_027186296.1:91327071-91429065 GCF_028583685.1 Petaurus breviceps papuanus | reverse complement strand
TCTCTCTCTGTCTCTCTCTTTTTTCTGTCTCTGTCTCTATCTCTCTCTGTCTCTCTGTCTCTGTCTCTCTCTCCATCTCTGTGTCTCTGTCTCTGTGTCTGTCTCTCTGTCTCTGTCTCTCTCTTTGTCTCTCTGTCTGTCTCTCTCTCATTGCCTGACCTGGGAAATTCTCTAGCCTAGAAACTGGAACTTGAAATTACCAGCAAGATAACTAAAGGCTGGTCATAGTTCCTCTGAATATCTCCTTTCAAACCACATGCAAGCATCTGCTGACCACTATCATGTGCCTTTGCAGGAACTCCATCAAAGTTCTGACCACTACCATATATTATGGGTTTGGAAAGTAAACTTTCAAAAACCTTAGTCTCTATTGTCTGAACATGAAAAACAAAGGGAGCAGATTGGCTAAACAAGACTATACAGGAACTGTGTGATTCACCTATAGGTAGGAAATTACTCCTTGAAAGATTTACATTATAAATCTGTAAGTCCAGGATAGAGAGATTATAAGAAAAAGTCTGGTGTCCACTCTTTTCTGTTTATCTCAAGGGATAGATCAACTTTTCTGACAATAGTCTGCTTTACCTGCTTTTCTATTGCTAGTCATCTTGGAGGAAGTCCTAGGCACTTGGAACCAATCAGACGAGTTCCCTGTGTCCCCTCAGCAGGATGTCAGGCAGGGTACTTGTACAGATAGGTGAGAGATACCTTTCAGATAATGGTCCACATATTGGAATTTCATCAAGTTGTTTGAAGAACTCATCAGATTAATAAGGAAGTCCTCTGAAGTACCCCTCTTAAACATAAAGTCAATACTATTTGAAACGCTTGAACTGTTTGAAATGTTTTTTTCAGGTGCTTAACATATATTAAATTGTAAGACATTTTATATTAAATATATATATATAAACACAAAAGTAAATTATTGGACCCATTTTGTATACAAGTGATATGATATAGTTCAATGCTACTGCAGTTGATTTGAGATATTGTTTCCATGAGGTAGCAAGAGATTCAGAGTAGATATAGACCAGGTTGTTCTTGTAGTAAAAGGAACCATATTACTGCTTCATGTTTTAATACTTCCTGACACAACAAACTAACAAATGTTATTCTACAGTTTCCAGGAAAAAATGGAAAATATTGTTTTGACTCAGATTTGCCAAATATCTTTAATAAAAGAAGAAAATATCATGCTTGCATTAGATTTTCTATTCTGCTCAATTTTATATTGAACCATAAGTAAAATGGTGATGATAACTCCAGCAAGATTATCCTCTAAAATATTTTCAATCATTCTCCACTTTTGTCAAGAGGGTGAAATGTTCTTAACTACACAACATTTCCATTGGGCATTGAGGCTTCTAGGAATGAATCAAGCTAACACCCTGTTGTATCACAACAATTTATCACATGATTCATATATATTGTGAATGATTCCATATTTTGATAAAGCATGCACAGATATGCAATAAATATATTTTTATACTAAGTGTTTAAATGTATTGAGTTTGCCAGTATCACAAAAGGGCAAATTGAAATACATGCATGGGGCTATTTATTTCACAACTCAATGATCCAATAATGTCAATAATCATTTATTATTAATAATATAATATCAATATAATCAATATATCAATATGTAATATCAATAATAATTATAATGGTATTTCAACAGTTATTTAAAATTTAGAAGCTTCATAATGTAATAGTAAGTATTAGAGACTTGGAACCAGGAGTTTAAACATCATGGACAAATCACTTCACATGCCTGAGCCTCACTTTCCTCATTTAGATATGGGGGAATATAATATTAACTTCCTAGTGCTATTATAAGGATCAAATGAAATGATATATGAAGCATTTTTAAATGTTGAAGCACTGTATAAGTATCAGCTATTATCATTGTTATTACAACCTCTAGCTTCACAAAGTCCTGGCTGTATATAGCACCTTTACAAAAAATTAACCGTATGTTAGAGCATAATGCCTCACAAAGAAATGCAGAAATATTGAAAAAATTTTTGATCATAGAGCAATAAAAATTCTATTCAAATAAAGAGTGCCTGAAGAAAAAGACAAAATTAATTGAAGATTAAATAATTTAATCCTAAAGAATGAAATGGCATATTAAAATGTAGCATTTGAAAACTGATCAGTTCAATAACTAACCACAATTTCAAAGAACCTTGTAATAGAAAGGTGATAGGATCAGGATATAAGTGGAAATATAATTTTGTACATGACCAACGGGGCAATTTGTTTTGGTTACAATGCATATCTATTACAAGAGAGATATTTTTTCTATTTTAATGTGGGGGGAGGTAAAAGTGATGGGGAGAAAAAAAAATAGATTTTAATTAAAAAAAAGATTTTTAAAATGCCAGACTAGGGAGTTTACATCTCTTAAAGGAAATAAGTAGCCACAGAAGATTTTTAAGAAGAGTAATGCCATCACACCTCTGTCTTAGCATTATTTGTTTTGCATATTGTGGAGTATGTGTAAGTAAAGACTTCATTTTATATTTATTCAACAAACATTTTCTAAGTACCGATTGTATTCCAAGCATCATATTGGTCATTGAGATATAGGGGTGAAATGAAATAGGCCCTGCTCTCAAAGTACCGCTAAAAAATACCTAAATAAATAAATACAAAGTTAAGTACAAGGTAGGATCATAGGATCATAAATTTAGAGTTGTGATGTACCTTAGAGATCATCAAATCCAACCCTCTTATTTAACAGATAAGGAAACTGACGTAGAAAGCTTAAATATGACCCTAGGATCAAAAACTAGTAAATATATGAGGCAGGATTTGAATCCAGGGCTTTCTGACTCCGAGTCTAGCAGCTGGGGGAAGTTAAGGTAGGAGATAGAACAGAAAAAGCATTAATTATATCGTAGATGATACTTGACCTGTGTTGTAAAGGAAATTAAGATGTCTAAGTAGCAGAGGTAACCTCTAGTGCAAAGGCACAGAAATGGGAAATTGAATATAATGTTTCAGGAATAAGAAGATCCATTTACCTTGACTGAGTAGTGTGGAATGAAAAGAAATAAATAGGGAAGCTAGGTGGCACAGTGAATAGACCACCAGCCCTGGAATCAGGAGGACCTGAGTTCAAATATGACCTCAGACACTTGACACACTTACTAGCTGTGTGATCTTTGGCAAGTCACTTAACCCCAATTGCCTTAACTTCTACCCCCACAAGAGAAAAAAAAGTAATATATGAGGACAAGTTATAAAGGTATTCAAAAGTTAAAAAGAAGAGTTTATACTTTATCCTAGAGGCAAGGAGGAACCACTAGAGTTTACTAAGTGTTGTGAACAGATCAGCACTTAAACTTTAAAGTTTAAAATCTTAAAACTTCAAAGGAAATAATTTTGGCAGCTGTGTAGAGGACAGATTAGGGAAAGGAAAGGCATAAAGAAGGGAAGGTATTACAATCATCTAGGTGAGGTATAATGAAAGTTTGAACTAAGATAATGAGTACAAAGAAGGGGTCCAATTCAAGAGATATTGTATAAATAGAAATAATGATATTTGGTAACTGAATGAATATGTATGGTAAGGAAGACTAAGGAGTGAAAAGGAACACTGAGATTGCAAACCTGAAAAATTAGAATTGTGTTGCCTTTTATAGAAGCAGAGAAGTTTGACACAGGGATGAGGTTAGTGAAAAACATAATAAGTTATATTTTATGCATGCTGAGTATGAGATGTCTCTGATACATTCATTTTAAATGACCAATACAACAGTTAGTGATATGGGACTGAAGTGAGAAGAGAGGCTGGAACTGAATACATAAATATGAGTTATTTTCATAGGAAAGATAATTAAACCAAGAGTTTTGTGATTTTCTCCAGTACTATTAAACATCATTTGAGTAGGAGCAGAGGAAACAGTTGGTGGGAGTAATCTAAGGTTTGGTTTTGCAAAGCATGAGTGGCAGTAAGACAAGAGGTCCAGGGATTTGAGAGCAGATGATTAGGTATAGTTTAACTGGTTAATAAGGCCAAGATTGGGAATCAAGAAAAAAAAGAAACCACCTGTCTGAAAAATCTCTGGAGAATTGAGGACATAGAGTTCATTGTGAGCACGACATATTCTAAAGAATACCTTTAGAACAAGTAAGACACAAGGGGATACAGTAGGATAGTAGGCTATAGTCACATAAGGCAACTTAGTTGTTGACCAGTGAAAGTGAACACCTATGGATTATAGCAAGATGAAGGGTATGAAGTGCCTGTATTTGACCAAGGGATGTAAAGGCAGGTTATGGGAATTGACATTGTTGATGAATTTAGAAAACAAACTATGAGCAATGTACCTAATTCCTTGAGAAAGGAGGGAAAATGATCTGGGAAAAAGTAGATAACTGCCACCAGAATCTGGATAAGGTGATGTAAATGTATGAAGAAAACCAAAAAGGAAGAATTGCTGGATGAGGGTAGTAATGAGAGAATCTGCAAATGGCAATGAGAAGCAAGGAATATGCATACTCCTCTTTTTTCTGGATATCATGGCCATGAAAGAAGATTAATTCAGTATTAGAGAGGATGTCCAGGTATATGACATCTTCAGGGGAAAGAAAGCCAAATCTCCAAGAGTGCCTGAAGGAAGAATGGACATTAGACAAAAGGGTCTAAGATGAAGAAACCGAGATTTCCAGGGAGCACAATAAAATAGTAGAATAGAACAAGAAAAGGGCTTCGGAAAGATGATTAGAAATGAGAAAACACAAAAGTAGCAAGGCATTTTTTTTCCTTAAGTAGCTGGTAATTCTAAATTACCTGAATTATAACAAGAGTTGAGAGTTTGCTAGCTATAGGGTAGGGATACAGTACTTTCTGACTGAAAACAATTAGGAAGCTATCATTATAGCACAGGTAATAATCTGATGAAGTCAGAACAGGGATAGTGGCTGTATTAGTAGAAATAAGGGAACACATGCTAGAGAAATAGTGGAGGTAGGAACAGTAATATTGACAACTGATTGAATATTCTTGAGCAAGAAAGATTAAAGAGACCTTATCCTTGAAGACGATAACAACATTATTCTTAAGCTTTCTATTCCCCAAGTTCAACAGTATAAGTTCCTACAAGTTCTCTCCCCAAAAAAGAAAAATCATTCCTTTAATTATCAAAAATTCTATTATGCTACTAATTTGTTTGGATGTAACATTTTTCAAGTTTATCTTGTATAAATTGTACCAGAACACAGAAGTTTACTAGGGGTTATTTCTATTGTTAAGTATAAAGGGAAAAGTGGTCTCACTGTACGTGCTATATCACTTTATTTATGATTCCAATATCAGGATCATATTTGCTAGAGTCAGGTTTGATGATTCATAGGCTCATAGATTTAGAGCTGGAAGAACCTTAGAAGTTTAGCTCATGGTTCAATAAGATCCCTGCGGCCTTTGCTATTCCCTCAATTGTATTTTTACTTCTTTTTTTCTAAATACAATTATTTGTACATACTGAACTCCATCATTCTTACAATCCCTCCATTTATTAACTCCTCTCAGAATGAAAAAAAAGAAACCCATTAACAATCAACATTATTGCCACATCCACTAAACATGATAAAATATACAGCATTCAATTTCCTCCTTTTGGCTAAATTTCCAAAGGAAGCTTGTTTTGTATTGAACATAAGAATAGTAATGGTTCCTAAAAAATATTTGAAATTATTAAAATAGCTAAATTTCTCAATATTATAGTTGTACTTTAAACTTGTTACCTCCTCTAGAGAGACCATACCAGAAAGGTAGTTAAGTTACTTGCCCCTGAACTCCCTGGGATTGTATAACCTCGCCTTCACTTAAATTATATTTTGTACCCTGTTGAAGCACCTATCCCTCACTCCTGCACACACCCGCTCTTGCTCTGAGAATTGTAATTAAATCAACGCTACCACTGCCTGGAGAGAAGGGGGGGAGGAAGAGGGTGTTAACTGATTTTCTTACTGTTCCACTAACCATCTTGACTTGCCAGACAACAACTCCACTCTCTTGCCACCACTCCCCTCCTCTCCACCACTGGGATGTATGCTGCTTGGGGACAAGAATTGTCTCAATCATGTATTTTTATACCTAGTGCTTAGCATACAATCCAGTAAATTCCTACTCCAGTGCCTAATAATGGCACTATGAGCCTAGTTTCTTGAATCACAAACTGGAAAGGGTTTTGATATGAGCTCAGGTTCTGAAATTTAATGACCAGCCATTCTAAGATTAGAGAAGTTAATCCCCAGAATATTGGCAATAAGTGATGATGTTTTTCAGCAACTGAAACTTGTAAAAACTATTTATTAATAGTCCTTATTTGTTATCATGGAAAGTTTGTGACCTGCATCAGTGAAAAGAATATCCACTCTTAATGAGATAATGAATACTTTTATGTTGAAGTATAAAGTAGTTACCAATATATTTTTGTTATAAAATTATTTTTATCCCATTATCATAGAAAATTCCTCAACAAAAATAACAAAATTACACTTATTTTACTTAAAAGAAAATATCTAATAGGTGAATTAGCTAAAAAGAAATCACAAAATAATTATGTATGCTTACGTAAGTTAAGATCACTGAATAGATGAGGAGTAAGCAGAGAGAAAGAAAATTATAGGTTTGTTTATACAAACTGAAGAAGGAAGACTTGGACTTCCAAAGGTTAACTCTTAAAACAAAGTATTATAGTAGAATATGATATGATAGGGGAAGCACATTACTACATTAGACAGTCTTTGAAAATATATGCAAAACAGTGAAAATTTTATTTAAAAAAATAGAATTCTTAGTAGAAATTCCAGGAAGCTCAAAGGTGATGAGAGTTAGATTTAATGTTATAGTCCTATGGTGCACAGAAGGAGAGAGATGTGTGTAATTTTGGAGAGGTAAAAGGGACAAGTCTTGATAAATGGAAGCCTAGAGAAAAGTGTCAAAGATAACAAACCTGAGAGTCTAGGAAAATGGTAGTATCTTCAACAGAGGAAGGAAAGATTAGGAGTTAACAGGTATAAGTGGAGAAATAATTCTAATTTGGACAAATTTAGTTTGAAATTTTTACAGACTATCCAGGAATTGTCGTTCATTCAGCAGTTGACTACATGGGACTGGAAGTTCAAGAGAATGACTAAGGATGGAGATATAGATTTGAGAGCTAACTCTAGAAAGAAGATCCTTACAGTACACAGTTGCAGGACACAACAATTACTCTCAAACATATCAAAATGGATGGACGAATGAATAATAGCTTGTTCAGTTTAACTGAAGCTATCTGAATGATTTTGAGGGGGAAAAATTTATATTCAACACTCAAAAGTAAAATTCATCCCCTTAATGAAACACCAAGCAGTTTTTTTTTACCTT
Source organism: Petaurus breviceps papuanus (assembly GCF_028583685.1). Lineage (NCBI taxonomy): Eukaryota > Metazoa > Chordata > Mammalia > Diprotodontia > Petauridae > Petaurus > Petaurus breviceps. The sequence goes on along the minus strand of NW_027186296.1, from coordinate 91,421,681 downwards.
CTTAACCTAATTTTATCAGTTTACTGTCTTTTCTACTGTCATATCATTTTTTCTTGCCTGCCCAAAATTGCAGTGTCATATTTTTACTTAATAAAATTTCTTCACATCATAGGCAAGGCCACTTTGCAGGCCAGGCTACATTTCAGTTAATCAGTACATAAGGTACTTTCAACAATGCCACTATTTTTAAATCATCTTATGATATTTTCATTGATTTTTTTTGCTTGATTATACACTGCCCTTTTATAACTCCCCACTCAGTAAAATTATGAGGCTATAAATTTAGAAGAAATACTCACACAGGATATAATCAGCTTCACAAATTCACTGCTGCCAAAGGTCATTAAATGAAACATGGCTGGCAACTAAATATCTGAAGGTATGTAAATTATTATATCCTTTGGGGTATAATGTGATCATATAGAAGGTCAAATAAAATTGTTGCTTCCTTTCATATCCCCTTCACCAATGTAATATCATTCAGACTATCACTTTTCTCTAAAGAAATGCTCATTATGTATAAGGTAAATTAGCAGGATCCAATTTTGCACAATTAATTTTCCTGACATTTCAAAATATATTTAAGGTTGATTTTCTTTTCCTGAATGAAAAGAGATCATCAAAAATTGGGATTAACTACTAAAAATATAAATCCTCAAGAGAATATGATTCAGATTATTTTAGAATCAGGAACTTTTACCTTGAAATTTTCTACTCTCACTGTGCTGTTCATGTCTTCCATCAATGACCATTCCATATACAAAGTAGTAATAAAGTAACTACCAATTTCTTTAGTTACATATAATTGGAGTGCTATGTTGAACTTGAATCTCTTTATTATATAGATATATAGACTTCAGAGATGGTTCAAATAAATGATCAGAGTTGTGGGAAAAATAAAAACTATTGTCCTGAAGAAAGTCTAACAAAACTGGAACAAAAAAAAAAAACAGATTATTTGGCATCTTTCAGATACCCAACAGATTATCATGTAAATGAAATTAACTATTAAAAAAACCTCCAGATATGATAATGGAATTTATATGGAATTTAAATACCAGAATTCCAGAATCTCAGAGTTGAGCATAATCACAGGTAAAATTTCTGAGGATTTCCAGGCCGCCTGTACCTAAACAAGAATAACTTCTACTATGTCAGACTCTGCTCAGGACTTCTAGGAATGTGGAAAGTCTTCCTGAGGCAGAGCACTCCAGTTTCAAGCAGTTCTAATTATGAGGGAGTTTTTCCTTACACTGAGATAAAATGTGCCTTTTTGCAACCTCCATCTACTGCTCCTAGTTCTACCTACTTGACCCAAACAGAGCATACCTAACTTCCTCTTCTACAGAACGGCCTTTCAGATAAATGATAACAGCTGTTATGTCTCCCTTCTACCTGCACGTCTTCTCCTCTCCAGGATCAACACTTCCACTTTCTACAAATTGTTAATGGGTTACCATTTCAAACCCCTTCACACCATATGGTCACCATGAAGCTAAGAACTGAACACAATATTCCAGATGTGCTATGAGCTCTCTCTTTCTAGACACTGTTTTTCTCTCCTACTGTAGTTTAAGATAAAGTTGGCTTTCTGCAGGAGTGTAAATTGAAATTACATATATCAGCTAGTATTACTTGACTATGTAAGTACCCCTCTGGTCTATCAGTTCTAACTTCTTTTCTCTCTTATAGGTTGGATCCCCAGTGGGCAACTACTGTTGCCAGTGTCTAGGGAGTAGTTGGGGGCTATACTCTTCAAACTGTAGCTCACAAGCCCTAACTGATATGTTTCCATTTAAAAGTCAGTGCAGTTGAAATAAGTAGCTTTTAGCAAGGGCATTGACTAAGATGACATAGTAGAAATAGCAGCTATGAAAAAATTCATCCTGCAAACCTGGAGCATAATCACCCCAAAAATATATGCAGCATTTGCGATAAGAGTAGTCCCAAACATAGTAAAATATTAATGAAGCATAAATGTAAAAAAAATACATGTTGCCAAAATCATTAGCTTTTCCTATAGGGCAGGGCCTCAACATCATTTTTCCTGATATCCTCACAAAGCTCCCCTCTTCCCTGGGCACAAATTCTCTTCTGTGTGGATTGTTCAACTGGTTTCTGAGGGTCGGTTCATTTTCATATCATAACTCTCTCGAGTCTTTTCTCTGATACTAGAAGTGATAATGCTTGAAGCTGCATTCACCTTCAACTGCCTGCATCTTCATCTCTGTCTGCCTGCAATGTGGGTCTGCCTCAGTCAAACTCTCTCAAATTGCCTCTCCACTTTATGGAACGAATGTCTTCTTTTGGCAAATAGCTCTGCTACTTGATGCCGTGGTTGGCTGGAACAGAGAAAATCCTTTCCTACTCCAAAAAAGTAAAGATCTGGTTATTCTTGGATGGATGGCTCTCTCTTTGACTCCTCTAACTGAAAGGACTGAGGTTTTAACAGTTGTTTAGCTCCTTTAAAACTATAAAAGGAAGTAACTTGAAAGTATAAAACATCAGGCAAATTTCTGGAATTTTCTCTAAGAAAGATAATTTAGAAAAGGAGAGCCTCCACCCCATATAAGAACTAGCATTTATATAGTATTTTAAGGTTTGCACTGTGCTTTACAAATATTAATTCATTTTATCTTCACAACATCCCTGAGGGGAAGGTACTATTTTACAAGAGAGGAAACTGAGGCTGAGTAAGACTGGATTCAAACTCATGACTTCCTGAGTACAGGAACAACACTTGTAGATAATGATGTGCTAAAGTATCACCTTCCCCCTTCTGAGCTACCAGGTACCAAGAGCTGTGCAGGTGCGATACACAAAATTCTGTCACTGCTCCCTGCCTTTGTAGTTCATCTAGTAGCTTTAGTAGGCATCCTACAAAACGATTTGCTGCTCCTGGGTACCATGATAAGAAAAAATCCCACTTTTTCATTTTGAGTAAGAATGAGTCACACAGGATGAACAATCTTGGATAGATTATGATGTGTATCACAAGTATTATTCCATTTTCTTTCCCTTCGAACCTACCCCTCATCCAAATGTCCTTTTCCTATTAAGTAGACCATAATCCTTCTAGCCCCACAAGTTCTCACCATCTCAGTGTCATCTTCAGCTTTTCATTCTCCCTAATCCTATATATCCAATCAGTTGTCAAATCTTGTTGGGTCTACCTTCACACCTCTCACATTTGTCCCTTTCTCTATTAACATGGTGATCATCAGAAGTCACATCCTTATCATTTCTCTCCAGAATCACTGACAGCTTTGCAGGTGTCCCTGCTTCAAATATCTCTCCCTTCACCTATACATCCTCCACACAGCTATCAAAGTGATTTTTCTAAAGTGTAGGTCTGTCCATGTCATTCCCCTATTCACAAATTTCCAGTGGCTCCTTATTAACCCTAGGATCAAGTATTTTTTTGTCTTTATCTCATCATTTAAAAATTTTTTGCTAAAAAAACAAACTTTTTTGTTTAAGCTTTATAATGTATATACAATTAGAGCCTCAGTAGTATGCAGGTTTAATTTAAAATAGTAAATATACACATATTAGTGACACATGCTAGCCAAAATAATTTTTAACTGATAGGAATACACTATCAATGTTTGAAAATTTACTGTACTATATTATAGAAATAAAAAGTTGTCTTTTCTTTTAATTGGTAAAATCTATTTTTAAAGTAAATAGAAACTGAATTCTTGATCCATTTACATAAGACTGTAATCAGTAATATTTAATCTCAATGACATTAATCCACTTAAGAGAATTTTACAGATAATTAAAGTTTATCGCTTTAACTGATAAAACTTTTCAGGGAAACAATTTTAATGGTAACTTCCTTAAATGTGAAAAATAAATTTGCAATGATCTTTTAAAGCAAAACAGAATGAACATCATTTTGTCCTTTCCTTGGGAGTCAAAGTCACCATTATGCACATAAATAATTATATAACAATGCTCTCAAGAGCTATTGAGTTACTTAGTGCTATCTTTTTCCCTACAATAATAGCCTCAGATTTCTTGATTTTGGTTACTTCTTTTCTCTACTTCATAAAGTAAATCTGTCCTCTCTTTGCTCCCAGGTGAGAAGCAGTATTGTATAATTGAAAAGGTATCATCATTCTAGATCCAAGTGAAAAGATTCAGATGTGGATCCTAACTCTACAGCCAGGTCACAATAAGTATGTGAAGTATGAATCCCTTGAAGTCAATGTGTATGTTTGTATTTGCACTATTTGAAGTTAAAATTACATAAAATATGGTAACTGGTTATAGCTCAATGGAAATAATGCAAATTTGAATAATGTAGTCACTTCGGGGGATTACTCCCACTAAGTATTAATCAGAACTGGAGAAGAAAAGGGCAAACCACTCCAGTATCTTTGCCAAGAAAACTCCAAATGGCATCATGAAGGGTTGGACACAACTGAAAAAATATCTGATTACTGTCTTATGTATATGGATCAAGAATTCAGTTTTACAGAAGTTTGTAACCATGGAGCAATCCCTGGTTCTTTTCTTTCTTTTAACCTTCATAGCCAGTTGCTAAATGTTGGGAATCTATCTCCACAGTTGTTTGTTTGTTTGTTTGTTTGCATTTGTCACCTCTCCACTCAGTCTTCCCCTACTCTAGTTCAAGCTGTCATATGATATTCTTAGCTAAAGTCCCTTCTCTATCCAATCTATCTGCCAAGCAATTGTCAAACTGGTATTTACCAAACACAGGTCTGACTGTGTCACAGACCTGTTCAAAAATCTCTAGAAACCTAGTACTGACTGTTAAATAAAATATAAACTCTATTGTTTGCCATTTAAATTCCTTCATAATCTGGATGTAGGATTCCTATCCAGGCATATTATATATTACTCCTGTTTCTCTGGACTTTGCACAGCTTGTCCCCTACTCCCTCCTCACTTCAACTTCTTAAAATCCTTTGTTTCCTTAAAAGATATGCCCAAATACCACCTCCTCTATGAGGTCTTTCCTAATAGTCCCCAGCGATCAATACTCCACCATGTGAATTGCTTGGTATCTACTTTGTATATATTTTATATCCAGTTATATGCAGGAGTGTACTACATAAATGTTAGCTATAATAATAATGATGATATGTTGTTAATAGTAATAAGAATAATAATTAGATTCCAGATGTGAACTCAGAAAGATGAATCTTTCTGACTGAAGGTACAGTACTCTATCCACTGTGCCACCGAGCTGCCCTGAATTTACCATTGCCAATAGGATGAGTTAAAATTCCATATCTTAACATCCAAGGCCTTCTACAGTGTGCCCTCAACATACTTTTAATAAATATATTTCCCATTATTCAACAAGTTCTTCAAATAAAGGCTTGATTTATTATTTTACTGACTATCTAGACTTAAGAAAATGGAGAAAATGTTAATAATATGCATTACACTTTAAAGTATATTGTGCATACACCCCCTCTCCACCTCAAGATCTGGTTGTTAACTGTCAGCAAAATCTTGAATATAAGTATATACAAAAGTTATACAAAGATATGGGGTGGGGCATTTGCCATACAAATGATTTAATTCAATCAGATAAACAAATGTAAAACATATAAATAAATAGCAAGTAATTTCTAAGAATTAAGGGAGACATGTAAAAATGTAAAAAAAATCAGAAAAGGTCTCTTATAGGATATGTCACTGAGTTAAACTATGAAAAGCACTAAAGATTCTAGGACATCTGAGGAGGGAAAACATAAAAATTGGGGATAGTTTATGAAAAGTCATAGAAGAGAGGGAGAGGATATTCCCTCCATGGAGCATTAAGTAGATCACTTTGGCTGGAAGACAAAGTGTATAAGGGTAATAATGTGAAATCAATCCAAAAAGATACATTTGAGACATTGCCAAGAACATTAACACTTGCTGGTTATATTATAGTGAGGAGACCTTTATTATATGGGTTAGATTAGATGATCAATGAGGTCCCTTGGAGCTTTATAATCTTATGATGCTGTTTCTTTAGATTTCAAATTAGAATACCAAAAATGAAATCAGGGCCTCTAAGACCTCCTATTCAGGGAAATGGTTTAGGTGGACTTGTGCTATTTATTCAGGATTATCAATTTAAAACATATGTAGAAGATGCATTGATGAGAAGATAGAACCAATCAGAACATTATTGCAAAAGCCCTAGAAGAAGTGATCATTTCTATTAATAATTTTCAATCTTTCCTATTTACTTACTTCTTTCCTACTATCTATATACATAGTGAGGAATCTGCCATCTTTAAACCTTTCACTTGACCCTACCATACAAGCACAGGGGCTATTTCCTCCCTTTTACATACAAACTCAAAGAAAAAGCCATATATGTTTACCTATCTCTTCTAATTTTTCTCCCAAGACTATTCTCAACCCCTCACAATCTGCCTTCTAGCCTCATCATTCACTTGAAACAGCTCTCTAAAGTTACTAATAATGTTTTACTTGCTAACTGATAGCTGTTAATCATTCTACAACTTCAAGCATATAACAAAAAATAAAAGAAAATAATACAGGTTTACCTCCAAGTCACACTGAACCACAGGAGTAAAGCTGTGTGGAGGTTGTGACTGAATCAAAAAAAAAACACAAAATTAAGTAACACAGATTTATAAACTAACAGACCATAGATTATATCATTTAATTTGTAAAAAAAAAACTAATTAATTTTAAAATAATACGCTACAACATCAAAACTTGAATATAAAATTTATTATATTAATAACCTGAGACTTTCAAATAACATTAACAAAAGCTCCACTCCTTAAGATTTCTAACACTTTATTCTTCATGATCCAGATAATTTGAAGCAAAATAGTCTCTTCAGAGTTTACCAATAATAAAGTGAAGATTAGAATTTAATGTGGACTTTGTAATAGGCCATTTCACAGTTTGAGATGAAGTAAAATCTCTACCAAATTTTTATTCCATGTTAAAGTTTCACTTGGGCATCCTCCCTCAACTTCTTCCTCTTCTCTTTCCTCATCTACAACTCCTACTTCTCAATCAAAGTGGCTTTGTGAACATGAAATATCACATATTTCATAATCAAACAGGATGGATAGCCCTTAGGAATATGACGAGATACTAGTTCTCCAGCTCTAAGACTAAACTCCTTCATTACTCTAGAGAAATACACTGGATTAAATGTCCTCAATGCATTATTATTTTTATTGCTAATTTATCCAGCAACTAGTTTTCTGTAGCCTATTTATGAATAGCTACCATTCTTTGCAAATAAATTGATATAAAGTCAGAAATAAATCACTGCATCAATTATAAACATCTATTAAGCGCCTACTATGTGTCAGATATTGTGCTAAGATCATGTATAAAGTGTAACACTCTCTGTGTAATACCTAAAGAATTTATTTCTTATTTTATAAAAACACTTGAAGAATGATTAGTGTATTTATATAAATGGCTAAAACAGAGGGAGAGAAAGAGAAAGAGGGAGGGAGGAAAGGGGAGAAGGAGATGGAGGGAGAGAGGGAGAAAGAGAGGGAGAGAGAGAGAAAGAGAGAGAGAGAGAGAGAGAGAGAGAGAGAGAGAGAGAGAGAGAGAGAGAGAGAGAGAGAGAGAGAGAGAGACAGAGAGAGAGAGAGAGAGAGAGAGAGAGAGAGAGAGAGAGAGAGAGGATGATTTGATAGGTCCTACCTATATATTTTTTATGTTATTTCTGACTGCATCTGCGATTTTTTTCAAACAAGTTTAGATTTGTTTTTAAATAAATGTATTATTTATTTCTTCTTAGCATTCCTTTTTTACATTTCGAGTTCCAAAATTTCTCCCTCCCTCCTGTACTTCCCCCAAACATTGAGAAGGTAAGCAAAACAATATCGATTATATACATGAAATCATATAAAATATATTTCTGTATGAGCCATGTTGCAAAAAAAAGCAAGAAAAACAAAGTGAAAATTTGTACTTTAATTTGCACTCAAAGTTCATTAGTTCTCTAAAAGTGGATAGAATTTTTCATCATGTGCCTTTCAGAATTGTCTTAGGTCATTGTATTGATCAGAGTAAGTATAAGGAGCACCCAAGGAGTTACTATCTTTTGCAATGTAGATTAAAATTATCTCTGCTTTAGAGAGTCATTGGGGGGGGCACTCAGAAGTTAAGTGATTTGCCCAGATTCACATTGCCAAAATGAGGTGGAAGGGGACTTAAATCCAGGTCCTCCTAAGTTTGGGGGCAGTGCTTTATCCATTTTACCACACTATCACTCACCTGTATATGTTAGCAATTAGTTAATTTGGAAGATTGGGGGATGATTACATATGAACTATCTTGGCATGTGGGCGGAAGGTGAAGAAGAATGTATGCTTTCATTAATTTATGGTCTATTAATACTACAGATGTCAGTGTCTTCTTTAAAATAATATTTAAGTAATTTTTCTTTTTATTCAATTATTCAACATTTCAATACATAAATACTTTGGGTAAATGCTGTTTTCAAAAATTATTCCTTTGGGGGATTATGTTAGAATTTGTGAAACTCTGCAGGAATTTTACAGGGATTATTTTTCTTCTTCAATGCATAAGTACATTTTTAGGATCATTATTTTTAAATCTTAGTTCCTATTTGTGCTCACAAGTCATAACTTCACATTTAATTCGCTGTTTTTGAATGCAATTAACCACTGCCTTCAAAATGACCAACACAATGGGGATTGGAAACAAAAAAATAATGAAATTATAAGGAGGAACACACACTTGGAAATTTTATTTTGTCCTGTTTATTATTAGTACAATGTATTTTCTCAACTCTAACTTTACAAAATACATGCTTATTTTGTGACTTCAACACAAATAAGTAAGCACTTATTAAGCACCTATATTATGTGCGTAACACTGCTGTATGTGTGCTACCATGTATCTCCATTGTGCTGGAATAGCAAACCTGTGATTCCATAAGCTTTCTAATCCTCTAGATAAGCTCATTATTGTCTACTGAGTCCTGTTCAAATTTCTTTCCTAGTTCTCAAAGCCCTCCAAAGCTGGCACTCTTCTTACCTTTCTGGTTTGATTTTCATATCACTCCCCTCAATCTCTATGATACAGCCAAAGAGAACTATCCATTATCCCCTATATATGTTCCATACATTCCTGCCCACCTAACTTGGTTCATAGTCTTCCTTGTTCCTGAGATAACTTCCTCCTTTCCCTTATGCCAAATGAATTCCTATTGTTCAAAACCCAACTCAAATATCATCTCCAAGACAACAAATATTCATTAACTATCCAGGAAACATTTCCTATCCCCAAAGTCAGTAATGAAGATAGTGGGGGTGAGAGTTAGGAGGAAATAAGGATTTAAGTAGACCTCCTAAGGACCAGGCACTATGCTAAACATTTTATAAATCCTGAGAGATAGATGTCGTTATCAGAAACTGAGGCAAATATAGGCTAAGTGATTTCCCCAGGGTCACAGAGCTACTATGTCTGAGGTCAGATTTGAAGTCAAATTTTCCTTGACTCCAGGCCGGGCTCTATCTACTCCTATTTGCCCTAATGGCATCCTTCTCCCATCACCAAGGACCTCACATACACTTTGACTGTGTCTTAGGTACTTATCATGCTTTATTTTGTATTGTGTATGTTATCTCTTTCACAAATCTGAGGAAAGCCAACAGAACACCAAAGTAGATCCTTTTTAGAGACTTAAAGAAATGTGTGGGGAGTAGAAACACGACTTCCACCCGGCTCTGACTCCCACCTCCTCCAATTCATGTAAAAAATGACTCTAAACAAACTTTGGAACTACAGAATCCACAAAATGACACAAAGAAGCTAACCTCCCATTGAGGACAGCCCAGCAGACCAGCAGGAAGCTGCCAGCACAGCACTCTGGGAGCCCAGACCCGCCAGAGCCCAAGGTTGTAGCATCAGGGCAGAGTGACCAGCCACCAGCTGGAGGGACTTCAGATCACCGACAGCTGTGGCAGCTTCCAGAATTATCAACACATAGATGCTAACGACAAAATGAGAGGTCAGTGCCATGTGGACTTTGGGACCTGGGAATTCGGGAGTGCTATCTTGGCCTTTACCCCGGGGTGAGAAGCTGTTGAGGTGCCCTGGCCATGCAGTCACTTGCCTTGTGGCTGCTTCAGAGCTCCTGGTCTGCAGATTATAGGGGGACCAAGAAACCAGTCTGAGGGGTAATACCTCTTGCTTTAACCTGCTTAGATCTGGACCGCTATGTAGGGTGGAGATCCTGGGGTGCAAGACCAATTTGCCAGAGCATGTGGAGGCTTCAGAGAGGGCACCCAACTAATAGCTCCAGCAGCTGTGAAAACTCCAGCATTTGGGATAAAGCTCCCATTTCTGGTAGCAGAGCTCTACTGTGGCAAAAAGGCTCAAAAGTCAAGTAATTGAGTGGCAACATGAGCAAGCAAAGGAAGCAAAGCAAGCACAGCAATCCAACTTTACACTCCTATTTTGGGGACAAAAAGGATCAAAGCATGGAACAGGAGGAAGGCAGCAAAGTCAGAACTCCTGCATCAAAAGCTTCCAAGAAAAATATGAGCTGGTTACAGGGTATAAGGAGCTTAAAAAGGATTTTGAAAATCAAATAAGAGAAATGGAGGACACCTTGGGAAGAGAGATGAGAACAATGCAAGAAAATTATGAAGTGATAGTCAATAACCTGCTGAAGAAAATAAGATGTTAAAAAATATTCTGAGATGGCAAAAAAGGCTCAAAAAGGCAATGAGAAGAATGCCTTAAAAAGGTGAATTTGCCATATGGAAAAAGAATCTCAAAAGCTCACTGAAAAGAATCATTCCTTCAGAATTAGGTTGGAGCAAATAGAAGTTAGTGACTTTATGAGAAATCAAGGTACTATTAAATACATCCAAACAAATGAAAAAATAGAAGGCAATGTGAAATAGCTCATTGGAAAAACCACTGACCTGGAAAATAGATCCAGGAAAGATAATTTAAAAATTATTGGACTACCTGAAAGCCATGATCAAAAAAAAAAACCCTAGAAATCATCCTTCAAATATTCTCAAGAAAAACTGCCCTGATGTTTTAGAACCAGAGGGCAAAATAGAGGTTGAAAGAATCCACCAATCACCTCCTGAAAAAGATCCCCAAAAGAAAACTCCCAGGAATATTATAGCCAGGTTCTAGAATTCCCAGATCAAGGAGAAAATATTACAAGCAGCCAGGAAGAAACAATTTGAATACTGTGGAAACACAATCCGGATAACTCAGGACCTGGCAGCTTCTACACTGAGGGATCAAAGGGCTTGGAATGTGATATTCCGGAGGTCAAAGGAGCTGGGATTAAAACCAAGAATCACCTACCCAGCAAAACTGAGTATCATGTTTCAGGGGATAATATGGTCATTCAGTGGAAGAGAGAACTTTCAAGCATTCTTGCTGAAAAAAACAAAATTGAATAGAAAATTTGACATTCAGATACAAGAAGCAAGAGAAGCATAAGAAGGTAAACAGGGAAAAGAAATACTAAGGAATTTATCAAAGTCAAGCTATTTACATGCCTATATGGAAAATTAATAATTGTAACTTATGAAACTTTTCTCAGTATGAGAATACTTGAAGGTAATATAAAGGTATACACACACACACATATATAGTATAAATATATATGTCTATATAGGAGGGTATATGGGCATATGAATATGAATACAGATGTGAGTGTGTGTATATATGTGTACAGGTTTACATAGACAGAGGGCACAGGAACAATTGAATAGGAAGAAACGATACTTCAAAGGTGAAATTAAAAGGTGAGACAAGAATATAATGAAAAGAAACAGGGAGAGACAATGGGGTAAATTTTCTCATATGGAAGAGGTAAGGGAAAATTGTTACAATGGAGGGGAAGAACAGGAAGGCAAAAGGGAATGAGTCAACCTTATTCTCATTGAACTTGGCTTAGGGAGGGAATGACATACACATTAAATAGGGTATCTCACCCTACAGGAGAGTAGAGGGGAAGGGGAAGAGAGGGGGGATAATGGAAGGAAGGGCAGGTTGGAGGGGAGGGAAGTTGGAAGCACCCACTTTTGGAAAGGTACAGGATCAAAGTAGAGAATAAAACAAGTGGGGGGCAGGATAGGAAGGAGAGAAATATAGTCACTCTTTCACAATGTATCCACTATAGCAATGTTTTGCATAGCTACACATGTACAATCTATATTGATTTGCTTATCTTCCCAGTGAGGGTGGGTAATGAGGGAGGAAGGGAAAGAATCAGGAATCCAAAATTTTAAAATCAAATGTTTAAATATATATATACATATTATTATTATTTTACATGTAACTGGCAAATGAGATATATGGGTACTAGGGCATAGAGATCCACAGTGCCCTCCTGGGAAGTCTAAGGGAGGATGGGGGAAGATATGGGAGAGAGTAGATTAGGGAAGGAGATATTCTGTGGGATCACTGTTTTGGGGTGGTGGGTAGGGAAATTTGGGGAGAAAATTTGTAACTCAAAATTTTGTGGAAATGAAAGATGTAAGCTAAAAAATAAAAAAGAGAGGAAAAGAGAAATATGTGTACAAAGTATTATGTGGGAAAAAAGCATGGATTGAGTGAGAACTGCCATGGTGGAAGAAATACCCATATTAATGAAATCACAGATATATTACAGAACTGAAAGATAGTTGAAATTTTTTCATACCTGTATCACCTAAAATTGAGTCTATACCCTTGCTCAACATGTCCTAGGACTTTAAAAATATTTACTAAATTGAACTGAACCTTATGATTTATCTTTCTTCCCTGGTAGAAAATTAAACATTTTATGGTTTCCTTTTTCATGACTCTGTTGTCTCTTGGATTTTATATCCTTGATTTTATTTTGTCAGTTAAAATGTATAATTTGGAATTCTTTTTTTTAATAATGGAGCCAAAGACATGAGATTTTGAATTTGATTCAGTGATTCAGATTGTATGAAACAAGTAAAATTCAACATGAAAAAATAAGTTGAAACCAACTGAATTCATGAATCATAAAGAACTACTGTGCAAAGCTGACTCAGCAGGCACACACATGCAGGGAGAATGACAGAAAGTTCTTAAAAGATCAGGCAATGCTTCAGGGCTTAATATACTATAATGTGAAAATTGTATGAATATCAATTGATATTCTGCTATGACGTAAGCCTATCACTTTAAAAATATATGTATTCATTTAATAATATTCTAAAAAACATATGAAAAAAAGCTCTACAATCTCTTTTAAGGCCTTTGTGAATAATGTTTTTTCTTTGTCATATGTCATATTATAAATCTTAACAACTAGACCAGAAAGTCCTAGCAGGATCTCTGGAGATGGACATTCTCAACACACATAAATGATATTGTAGAGATTTTCACTACCTATTTACCACTAGCTTATTTCTCCATATCCTGCAATATGGGTTCTGTCCCCACCAATTTACTGAAGAAGCTCCCTCCAAAGTAACCATGACCCAGTGCTTAGCATAGTACCTCATAGACAGTGGGTGATTAAAAAATGTTTACTGATTAACTGATACCATGACAGCTAAATCCAATAGCTATATTTTTATTTCTCCTGCCCTCACTTGCCTTGAGTGTTCTCCAATATCAGACAATGGGCAAACCCCTTGGATTTCCATGTCTCCTTATCTCTTTGGAGAAGATACCTGGTGCAGTGGAGAAGCAGGAAATGTGAAGTTAGGAGACCTTGGTTTGAATCTTAGTTTTGATTTTCTGGGACCATGGGCAAATCACTTTTCCTTGCTAAATCTCAGTTTCTTCATTTACAAAATGGGAGTAATAATGTCTGTTCTCCCTTTGCTAGATACCTATGTGGAAACTACTTCATAAATCCTGAATATATGAACATACCATGATTATTATTCTGGTAAGTTGCTCTTCCAATGTGGTATTGTTGAAAATCACTAAATTTGAACCAGGAGAGCCCAGGTTAAAATTCTCGATCTCGTATTTACTATCAGATGAGATAATGAGGATAGTCACTTAGCTCCTTTAATCCTCTGCTTTCTCACCTTCAGAACAAGGAGTATCCCTCTAAACTCCCTTAAACCTCTAAATTCTATAAATCTGTACTCATCTAATTCTCCCTCTTTCTGTCCTTCCTCAGTCCCTATTATTCATACTTTATCTTACTTTTATTCCTTAAACATTGGTGCAACACAATTTTCTGTCCTTTATCCTCTATTCTCTTCTCTTTACACTCTTTACTGGCAAGCTATTTTATTCTCAAAGCTTCAGTCATCTACAAATGACTCCCAAATCTATATCTCACTCTAACACCCCCTCCAGTTCTTCTTATATGTGCAGTCTCATATTTTTAACTCTCAAACTGGATGACACGGATATGTCAAACTGCATGGCACTTTAAGCTTCATTTTTATCAGAAACTGAACTGCTCGTCTCCCCTGCTCTATACTTCCTTCTCCCAGCTTCTCTATTTCTGTTTATGTCAAAGCGTTCATTTCTGTCACTTCTGTAGGACCCTTCCCCTTTGCTCCCTGTGTAATTGCCTAGTTTAAGGTGTTGTTTCTTCTCAGCTAAACTGATAGTCTCCTGATTGGTCTTCCTACCTTTATCTTGTCCCTTCTCTAATCCACCCTCCACAACACTGGTCGAGCTCTCTTCCTTATACACTGCTTTAGTAGGTATCTCTTTTCCTGAGACACTTTTCTCTATCTCAACCAAATAAAACAGAAATTAAAGATCCTGATATTTAAGCCTTCTGCCATCTAGATCCAACTGACCTGTCCAGTTTTATTTCTTACTGTCTACAGTTATCACTTCTTTGAACATCAGATTATTGTTTTATGGCTTGTTTGCCCTCTGTCTCCCACACTTCCAAGAGAATATAAGACCCTTGAGAGTAGGGACTATTTTCAGTGTGAGTGAGTGTATGTGTGTGTGTCTTTAATGTTGAAGAGAAACACTTACTAGCTATGTATTTTGGGCAAGTCACTTACCCTTTCTTATGCTCAGTTTTCTCTTTTGTAAAATGGGGATATTAACATCACCTACTTTCCAGGGTTATTGGGAAGATCAAATGAAATAATATGCACAAAGGACTTTGTAAACCATGAAATTTATAAACAGTAATTATTGCTATAATATATAGTGAGTTCTTACTAAATACATTTTAATTGAATTGAGTTGACTTAAGCACATATTCTAGATTATGACCAAACTAGACTGACCTCTAGTTCTAGTTCTTTCCCAGCCCTCTCTTCATTGGACCCTTCTCCCACAGTCTCAAACTATCAATGTCTCTCCTTCCCTTCAAAGTTGAATTCAGATCTAATATTCTCCTTGAGGCTTTCTCTGATATTCCTTGACCTGTCACTCAGGAAAGTAGACCAGATTTCCTCCTCCTCAAATACATTATTACACATTGCTTGAATCTTTCTTTTATCCTTATGTCTATTTTTCTTGCATCCCAGTTACTTCTGTGTTTTTCCTTCTCCCTATGCCTCCCTCCCATAAGATTGTAAGCTCTTGAGAGAAGCACCTAGGTTATATACTCATTGTTCACCCAATGGAGTTTAATCAATGACTGTTGAATTTTCAATGGTGGAGAAGTTTCACCTGAGTCATGGGACACATAATCAAAAGTCATAGAACTTGGGAGGTTTTTTTTTTTTTAATGAGCTTGTACTTTGTTTCTAAAGTATCACAATCATAAAATATCAATTTTGTTTGCTTAGTTTTAAAAATTTCAGCTCAATTTTGTCTTAATGGGAAAAAATCATGAGCGTGAATATTTTTATTAATACATTCTCTTTACTTACTCACAATCAATTCTATTCTATTTTTTTAAATTAATATACCAAAGAAAAGGCCTGGCTGTTTTAAAAGTGGTATTTCTTCCACTATAATCTTAGTATATATATAGTTTCTCTGTCCAAGGGTGACATCATCCCCTCATTGAACACCTTCTCTTCAGAAGGGTATATGAACTGTGAGCCAGCTGCCATGACTGTCTTTAATCTAAGAGAAGGGCCAAATGACTATTCTTTTACTAATTACCTTCTGGTCTTATTAATAAAATGATTAAATTACCCAGAAATTATGTCTGTCAAATCTTTTTAATTGACGCAATATCAAATTGTAGCTATGCAAGCAAAGGGTGGTCTTCAAGTTGGAAAAAGTTGAGAATTGATGACTTTTGCTCTTCATTAATTAGGGTAAATTTATAATCAAACCAGAGCATGTGTTATTTTAACATGGTACTTTGTGGATTCAACAAGAAGTACAAGTACCTCAAGAATATAAAAACAGAAGTAATGTTACCCCCAAAAGTATCAAATAAAAGGAATCTCCCTTGCAACTCTTTCTGAATGTCAACTGTTCTCTTTTGGAGGGGGGAATTCAAAATAAAAATAAATCTTTAGTGCCATCTAGTGGCCTCAAATGATACCTCATATAGCAGAAAAGGTTGTACAATTTCAAAAGTGCAATAGTTTTCTTGTTGATAAATTACAGAGAAAGGGTCAAAAATACCCTATAATTTAATAGGGCATAAAATTCCATACAGACATTTATGAGTGAGGATAATGACAGCCTCTAAAGCAGACCTGCACAACTTGACAGTAGATAGGAGGCCAAATTAAAATAGGTTAAACTTCTTTGGGCCACAGATAGGCTTCTAGAGGCTTACTTTCCAAGTAAAGGTATAATTAACAACTAAGTTATTTTGCAAATAAACCATATTAAAAGGGGGAAATTCAAGTACTATCAATTAATTACACTTATTACTTAAGATTTGTATTTATCATGAAATCACTTTAAGGTTAAAAAAATTACTTTGCTAAGAGGTACAAGTTTTAATACATTTTTCAGGTTTTCTTGCTGTTTACATTTAGTTAATGGGACATATTACAGTTCTTGTCAGCAATCAGTTTATCGTATTTTGGGATTATGTTTGAAATTGATTTCTATAGAAATCTGAAAACTAAGCTTTAATAGCCACTTCATTTTCTGCATTTACTTTCTTGAAAAGCCATTGTTTCCCACTGAGATTTTTCATCAATTTGGACACTTTAATTTGTTTTTCATTGGTGTCCAATTTGCTTAAATCAGGATGTTTTGAATTGAAATGGAGATGAAGATTGTATTCCTTTAGAACAACTATTACTTCTCAGCAAATAAGACACAATATTCTGTTGCTTGTGTAAGTAAACAAGTATCTATTTGTCCTTGAGTAAATGCTCTATGTTCTGATTCAGTCTTCCATTTCTTTATATCACCCATTGTACAAAGTCACCCCAAAAACTTTAATGTTAGAACCAAAAACTCTCTACAGCAACGGCTCACATGCAAAGAAATACTGAACTAAGTGCATGTCCTTGGAGAGAGCACCAGACACTGATGTAACTTGGAGGGCAGCCACGCAGCAAGGGAGGAAAAAGCCCTGGTGTTGTTGCCACTCATTGCATAGCAGGCATCAACTGCGCTGATGTGTGGCTGCACTCACTTTGTCCCTGTTTAACTCCAGGAAAGACCAAAAACACAGGGAAGAGATAAAACTCTCACTCCTCCCAGACTGGAGACAGACAGACAAAGGTAGGTTGCCATGGGTCACGTGACAAACAGGAGAGCGTGTGCAGTGGCAACCCATCAGCCAAGTTACATGATGGATACAACAGCAACTAGTGGAAGGCGGGTTAAGCAAGGCATGGACAAAGCACTCACTACATTTTTACTTTCTTTTACATCATCTAAATTTCTCACAAGTGCCTGAAGTCCTTTGGTAGGTCGCAAGCAGCCCCTATTTTTTGTGCAGACCAACTGTAAAGCATCATTTATTTTTCTTTTTCCAGAGGTCCTTCTACTTCATTGAAACATTTTTATCTACTTTGTATAATAAGCACAGACACATATTAAAGGTAATATTTAATTTTTCAAAATAGAACAAATAATATAAGTATAGCATTTCTAAAATTTAGGTAGGCACACTATTGAATAAATTGTTTTTTATGACTTTTGCTTATAGCTAAAACCAAATTAAAATACTTAAAATACCCTAATTTTCAGACTTCAGTATTAAAGATGTAGAAGGTACCTCAGAGAGCCTCTAATCCAGCCTCTACAGATGATGTATCTCACCTTTCACAAATATAAGAATTGAGTCCTAGTGAGGTTAAGTAACTTCTATTCTGTCTGGATGTGGCATTTTATTAATGTAGGCAAATGTTAAGGAGATGCCCTTTCCACTGCAGAATAAGTAAATGAATGTTCAACAGCTCTGTGTCTTAAAGAGTTACCTAGGGTACGGTGCTAAGATCACTAGCAGTGCAGGTTTATCCTCCCTGTCCTGTGCCTCCATCCCAAGGGATTGTGTGTACTTAATTGATGCAGTAGGGCAAAACCCAAGCTTCATCTCCCATGATATGATCATCTGGAATTTTCTGGTGATACTGAATTTTGTCCTGGTCTTCTGTGGGAATAAAAGGGCTCAGTGACATGCAATATATATGTATATATATATATATATATATAATTTCTAACATGATGGATATCCCAAGAATACCCGAGTTATCTCATGCCTGTGGGTAACCTCATACCTTTCCCTATGGAGGTGGGGAGTGGGATGGGAAAAACTGAGTTCACTCAAGCTAAATTCTTTGGTGGATATCCTCTATAGGCTATGGCTAAATACAGTGGCTTTTAACTTCTGAATGACCTGTAAGTATCTCATTTCATTCCAACACAAAATCTAAAATGACAGGAGACTGACCTGAATCAGACCCACCCATTATAGGTACTGAAGGGATAAATGACTGGTCCAGGGTGACAGAGCCAGTAGTGTCAGAGAAGAGACTTGAAAATAGTTTTTCTGACTCTGAGTTCGACCTGTCAACCATGACAAACAAGATCATGGCTTATCTAAAGTCACACAGACATAAAGTGCTCTCTGAAGTATAAGTCAAATCAAGGGCCTTCTTGACTCCATGTCTAAAGTCCATTATACCACATTGCCTATCAAAGTATCACATAAGTGACAGAGTTGAGAATGGCACTTAGGTCCAATCTAAACGTTGAGTTTCTTTTGATTCTGTGCAAGGCACTTAATAGTTGCTTGTTGCTTTGGATTTCAAAGAATTATTGTTGTTCAATTGTTCAGAAATATCTAACTCTTTATGACTCCATGGATTAAGGCATATCAGGCACTTCTATCCTCCACTATCTCTCAAAGTCTGTCCAAGTTCATGTTTGTTGTTTCCATGACACTATCTATCCATCTCGTCCTCTGCCCTCTCCTTTTCATTATGCCTTTAATCTTTCCCAACATCACAGTCTTTTCCAATGAATCCCATCTTCTCATTATGTGACCAAATTATGTAAGCTTCAACTTCAGTATTTGACTTTCTAGTGAATAACCTGGATTAATTTCTTTAAGTATTGACTGATTTGCTCTCCTTGCTATCTAAGGGACTCTCAAAAGTTTTCTATAGCACCACAATTTGAAGCACCAATTCTGTGGTGCTCAGTTTCCTTATTGTTCAATTCTCATTGCAATGCATTACTACTAGAAAAGCCATAGCTTTGATTATAAGGACCTTTGCTGGCAAGGGGATGTCTCTGCTTTTTATTATGCTGTCCAAATTTGCCACAGCTTTCCTTCCAAGGAGCAAGTATCTTTTAATTTCATGACTGTAATGGTCATCTACAGTGATCTTTGAGACCAAGAATATAAAATCTGACATTGTTTCCATTTTTTCTCACTCAATTTTCCAGGAAATGATGGAACCAGTTGCCAAGATCTTAGTGGAGTTTTTTTTTTAGTTTCAAGCCACTTTTTATATTATCCTCTTTCACCCTCAAGAGCGTTCGTAATTCTTCTTTACTTTCTACCATCAGAGTGGTATGGTCTGCATATTTGAGATTGTTGATATTTGGCATTTAGCAATCATAGAATTTATCTTACATACGAAAAAGTACACTTTATAAAAACATATTCACCCAGCTTTGAAAGGAAGACCTCCAATGTAGGAGACTTGACTACAGAAGCATCTTGTTATGCAATGGGATGGCTCAAATTGTTAATAAGTCTTTCTTTACATCAAATCTAAATTTTCTAATTTGTAACTTCTACCTATTGCTCCTTATTCTGGTGTGTGGGAGCAAATAGAACCAACCTAATCTTTCTTCCACCTAATAGTCATTAAAAACTCTTATGTCACCTCTAAGTATTCTTTTCTCCAAAGTAAACATCTCCAGTTCCTTTAATTAATTTACCAACCTAGGTGCCATTCTTATGACATACTCTGACTTATCAATGTCCTGTCTATAATGTGGTGCTTGGGATTAAAAATGGTACATCCGTTATGATCTGAGCAGAGCAGAATAAAGTAGGACCATCACTGCTCTATTCTTTGAAATTATGCATCACTCCCAGTTTTCTGTCATTTGCAAGAAGATCCATAGTTCACACCTGATCAACTCTATTTTAGTTTTAACTTTGTCTGAGATAATGATTAACACCTCTGCTCCTTTTTCCCTAACAAATCCTACTCCTGATCTTTATTTTGTGGTTGTGCATTCTCTTATTTTCTATCCCTTCAGACTCCTCTGCTTTTCTTCTATTTTCTACCTCTCTACCCACCTCCCAATCCCTTCCTTATTCTCCCATTCCTATTAATCTAAACACTCCTATATACCATTTTAAGCTATTCCCTCACCTTCCCTTCAAAATATCTCTCCCTTATCCTCTCCCCCTTCACTATACCCTTAACATTTTATTTCTTTCCAAATTTAGAAGGCTTTTATATTCTTCTAGATATGTATTGTTCCTTCTTGAACCCATTCCCAGTGAAATTAGGCTTCCAGAACTAACATCCCTCCTCCCCCATCTAATTCCTCTCAGTTCTAATTCCTGTCAGTTCATCCTCTAGCACCTCATTTTTATAAGATAATCACTCACTTCAGCTATTCCTCAATGGTTTTACTTTTTAAAATCATATCAAACTCAGTTCTACACCAACCTTTCTTACAAACTACCCAATTACAATCTTAGACATAAAATTTACATTTTATATACATAAAAGGCAAACAGTCTGTGCTCATTGAGTCCCTTGTAATTCGCCTTTGGTAGGTACCTCATATTTCTCTTGGCTCTTTTATGTCAAATCTTCTACTAAGTTCAGATTTTTTTCAATAAAATCCTGAACATAGAACAATTCATTAAATGTCTATTTTTTTCCCTATTGAGGATTATACTTAGTTTTACTGGGTATGATATTTTCAGCTGGAACCCCAGTTCTTTTGCTCTTTGATATACAGTGTTCTAAGACCTGTGATCTTTTAGGTCTTGTGTGATTCTAATTGTGGCACCACTGAATTTAAATTGTTATTTCTTGTTGCTTGTTGTATTTTATCCTTGAGGTGGGAGCTTCAGAATTTGGCTATGATATTCCTGTGGGTTTTCTTTGGAGGTCTTTCAGGTGGTAATTGGTGGATTTTTTGCTATTTCTACTTTCCCCTCTTATTCTAAAGTTTCGAGAAATTTTTCTTTAATTATTTCTTGTGTTACTATATCAAGATTTTTTTTTATCACAGCTTTCAGATAGGCCCAATTATTCTTGATTCTTCTTTTCTTGATCTGTTCTCTAGATCAGTTGTTTTTATAAGATGTTTCACGTTCTCTTCTATTTTTTCTTCTTTTTATTTTGTTTTATTATCTCTTGGTCTCTTATGACTTTGCTGGCTTCCCCTTGCCCAATTCTGATTTTCCAGGAGGTTTTTTCTTCCTTAAGATTCTGGATCTTCTTTTCTAATTGGTTGACTTCCTTTTAACATCTTATTTTCTTGGATTGTTCTCTTTTTTCTAGTTTTTCCTCAATCTCTCATTTGATTGTTAGAAGTCTTTTTAAAGATCTCCTATGAATTTTTTGGGAGCAGGTGACCATTTTATGTTTTTGGCAGAAGAGAGGTTTTGCTTCAGTATCATCCTCTGAAGATGAACCTTGGTCTTTTCTATTCCAGTAGTAACTTTCTATGGTTGAATTCCTTCTCTTCTGTCTGCTCATTTTTTTAATCTGTAGTAGTTTATTTTTTATAGTCATCTCTCATCCTGGGGTATGGGGGATGGTGCCTCTGGCCTCAAATCCTTCAGTTCTCCCCTCTGGCCTGAATGTGAAACCAAGACCCTCAGCCTCTAATAAGTGCCCACAGCCAGCTGCATACCTACTCCACTGCTTATACACTCATAGGGTGTGTTTTGGTTCCTTCTCACCCATGGCCATGTCTCCACAGCACATCTGGGGATGGTATTCCTTGCAACAGACAGGTTCAGATGCCTAACTCTCCTCACTGTCCAAGGGATAAAAGTTCCTGTGGAATCTGCCTCCCAACCCAGATAACCCCAAGGCTTGCCCCTTGTTGTTTAAGCAAAACCAGTCTGAAGATGTTTACACTTCACAGAAACTAAACCTCATCCCAGGATTTTTCTTCAGATCACTTACTGTCCCAACAGGACCACTGTTCTGCCCCTACTCTTATTTAATTTTACTGTTCTATGTTTGTCCTGAGGCACTATTTTATCTCATTTGTGGGCAAAATCTGGAAAGCTTAGAATTTTCTAACCTACTGTAATAAGAATGTAAATTTTGAAGATCTTCCCTGCCCCTAGGCTAATGTGCACCTGAAGCCTGGGGTGGGAGGCTTATTTTTCAGTAGATACTTCTTGATTGGCCAGTGAGTCAATAAGGTTGTTACATTCTCTGAGCCAGGAGAAGGCTATATAAGCCCTGATGTGTAGCTTTGTTTTGGGACTCACTTTGAGAAGTATTCTGTGATTTGATCTGAATTCTGGGAAGCCGTTGTTGAGAGTCCCCCGGCTTTGAAAAACCCAGAATGTGGAAACCCAGATGTTGACTGGGTATGGATGTAATGGTTGGACAGTTTGGAAATCTGTCTACTTGATGTTTCTGTCTTGATAATTATGCCTGTATACTTTGAGGTTCAGGGTGCTGACCTTTTCTCCTGAACAAGGTAAACGATATATGTCTGACTGATTAAAGTGGGCTTGTTAACCCATTTTGAGTTGCTTTCCTTTAACAAAGCAGATCCAAGAACCTGTGTGAGCAGGCACCCTGGGGACACTGGGGTGCTTGCTGCAATACCTACTCTGTCATCTTCCCAGAATCCTCTCAAATTAATGTTAAATAGTAAAGACCAATCTCATGCTGGATATGGAGTTAGATGAGTTGACTTCAAATCCCAGCTCTATTACTTCTTTCCTATGAGACCATGGGTCTCAGTTTCCTCAACTGTAAAATGTACTAGACCTCTGAGCACCCTTGCAGCTCTAAATCTATTAACCAAGTCATTTTCTGAAAACAAGCCAAACTAAAATTGTACTCCCTATAGTTAACAGCCCATACACAACTATGAAGTTCCTTGATCCAAAATACAATGAATAGACATTTGAGATATTGACTTAAATTGTTTTCTAAAGATTACTATAACTGTGCCCTAAAAAGTTTTGACAATATTTATTGTTTTTATTTATTATCATATATTTTATTTGCATAGAAATTATTTAATCTATTTGTGGATAAATAGAAAAATTATATTAAAAATTAACTCAAAACAGTAACTATTAGGAATGAAATCTTTAAATTTAACTGAAGGAAATATTTAAAAAAAAACAAGTCACTCCAACTAATAATAAGGTAAAAAAAAAATACAGGCAGCTGGGCAAAGGCAATTCAAAAATAAAAGGCAAAAAACAAACAAGTAAAGAATAAAAAGAATGTCAAATAAGGTGAAGTCAAGATTGTTAAATAGTAGCCACATATAGATTAAACAAAAAGAGACAGAAATAAGAAAAATATAAGGAGCCAGCTGATGAATTGATGAGATTATTTTAAAGCAAATATTCTTGATATTTTTTGTTATAGTTGCATTTGGAAGTCTGGTGAAACCTAATAGTATTGTATTTTACTCACTAGGACAAACTAAACAATTAGAAGTTAGTGAAAATAAAAATCTGGTTTTTTTCCATTCAAGTTTGTAGCTCCCCTGAAATTTGTCCACAGGTCTACTACCCCAGGTTAAGAAACTCTGATCAAAAGTAACTTCAAATTAACAAAAGACTAAGGAGAAGTTTAGGATGACAAATATATTTTTAGAAGTCTTAAGGGTAGGAACAGTTGTTTTACATTTCAACTACTACCATGATATAAAGGCATAGAAGAAAATAACATTTTTCTCACACTTATACAGTATTTTAAGGATTGCAAAGCATTTTATATACATAATCTAATTTCCAGTCCAGCCCAACTAGCTGTTATATATATGGAAGACACTATCATAAGCACTGGAAATATAAAAGCAAAACAAAAATAAAAACAAATGAAAAACAAACCCTCTCTGGTGGTAGGAGAGAGTTCTAACAAGGATAGGGAAAGAGAAAGGCTTCAGTTAAATTTCATTGACTGACTGATTAAATTAATAAATAAAAAATTATCAAATCCTTACTATCTGTTAAGCATTGTGTTAAGCACTGAGAACACAAATGTAAAAGCAAACACAATTCCTTCTTTGAAAAGATTTATGGTTCTAATGGCAGCAACAACTCTCATACCTAGGTAGCCAAGGATTGACACTTTAGAGAGTTACTGGAAGAGAAAGTGGGACACCAGCACAAAAGACTTATATATCCCATTTGTTGATGTTTACCCCAAAACAAAAGACATTTCATTAAATAGCACAGCAAAATGAATGGCAAGGAATATTCCTATCCACCTCCAAACCCATCAAATAACAGAAAGACATAATCACCTATGAAAGAGGATATCAGCAGAGGGAAGCATGTAGAGGAAATATACATGGCCAAGGAATTCATATGGCAAGGAAAAACCAGTAACCAAGTGTACTCATGTCCCTTAGGGTATGCATTCCACTATAGGAACAACCAAAGCAATGGCACAGAGGCCACAGCTGGAATTTCAAGACTGACGAAGAGCACATTTTAAAAATCTGAATTGAAAGTCAAGTTTGTGATGGGAAGCAACATGTAACGATGTTCGAAAGGCAGTTTGAAATAATATCGTTTAGGGATTTAAACAGCACCCTAAAGATTTTGCATTTTACCCTAGATTCATTAAGTAATCTCTGAAGGCTCTAAAGCAGGAGAAAATCATGATAAAGCCACTGGTGGTACCATATTGCACAAAGTGCAGGACCTTGAGTCAAAAAGACCTAAGACACTGCCTATCTGTGTGACCCTGAGCAAGTCATTTCAACTCTGTCTGCTTCAATTTCCTCAAATGCAAAATAAAAATTATAATAGCACCTACCTCCCAGGGTTGTAGTAAGTATCAAATGAGATAGTTGTGAAGCATTTGACATAGGGCCTGGAACATAGTGGCAATTAAATACTTGTTCTCTTCTCTCCCTCCCTTAAGGCTTATGCTCTAGGAAGAGTATTTTTAGCAGTTGCATGGAAAAAAATAACTGAGAGAGTAAAGGACTGAAGATAAGTTCCAATTAGGAAGCTATGCAATAGTCCATATGACAGCTAATAATTAGGATGGTGGCCATGTGAATGAAGAAGATGGATGTGAATGATGTATATATCACATAACTTGATAACTCAATGGCTACTAAGGTTGAATGACAGGGAAAAGCTAAAGAAAACTCCAATATTACAAACCTAGGTAATTAGAAAGTTGATGCTCCATGAGGCTACCTTTAACAAAAAATATAGAGCAAATGTGGGTAAGAGAAGATAATTTTGCTAAAGAGCAAAATAAGCTTCTTGAAAAGCTAAAGTAATTTTTCTAACAAAAATAATAAATCAACAAAATTTCCCAACATATGTAACGTATACTTACAACTGACACTGATCTCCTTTTATTCCTTTAGTTGTGCAGAAACATTTTCCTGTGTGCATATGACAAATATTTGCATGACCACTGCATGTACAAGCTAGAAATAGAGGAGAGAGAGAGAGAGAGAGAGAGAGAGAGAGATTTGTCATAAATATTTACATTGCAGAATGTGCAGTTGTGCAGTTATGGTAACAATGCTTTAGTTATATATGAATCTATATAATCCATATCATTATGGTCAAAATTAACTAGTATACAAAAAGTACATATTAATTCATGAATGTTAGTAAATAACCGTACCTAATGCAATGAATATTTTGGGACTGCTAGTCTTAGTTAACATTTAAGGAATTTAACTAGTAGTATATGTGTATAATAAGTACCAATTTTCCCCTCTAAACCATATGCTATTTTCCCAATGTTCCCAAATTCTCAATGAAAATCACCATACAAGGTATATAAATATAGATGGCGGAAGGCGGGGGGGGGGGGTCTTGTCATGGTCTCCTCTTATCTCACTAGACTTTAGGAAGCCAGAACATAGTCACACAAGAATCAATGATTTAATCAAGAAAGTATTTTATTAAATGAATTTTACAATTGTTTTATGAAATGCAAGGGCAACTAGGTGGTACAGTAGGTAGAGTGCAAGATCTGGAGTCAGAAAGACTCCTGTTTGTGAGTTCAAATCTATTCACTAGCTCTGTGACTCTGGGCAAATCACTTAACCCTGTTTGCTGCAGTTCCTCATCGGCAACATAAACTAGAGAAATAACGGGCAACCCACTCCAGTATCTTTACCGAGAAAACCCAAAAAATCATCACAAAGAGTGGGACAAAACTGAAAAGTGACAATAACAACAACAACAATCTACCAGAGAGGAATGGCTCTCTCCCAGTAGAATACGAGCTCCTTTAAAGGACATCCTATGCTTTTGCTTTTATTTGTATCCTTATTACTTAAAATAGTGCCTGCCTGACATATAGTAAATAATGCATATGTGTTGACTAGCAGGAAATAGGAACCAATTTTTAAGCAATCTTTTAAAATCTCAATAAATTCTCCAATTATCAGGTATAAGTTTATAGACATAACTGACAAAAAGACAAGTAAAACTAGTCTACAGAAACTATCATTTAAATATAATATTGAGACTATGATAATGATGATGATGACAAATAAGGGTGACAAAGTACTTAAAGATAGTTGCCAAAATTATATTCTTATAACATTTGTTTCACAATGTCATTTGACAGCTCAAGAAGATTAAATGACTCCCTATCATCTCTAACAAAAACTACAAACTTCTCATTTTGAGATTTAAAGCCCTTTATAACCTGATTTGAGCTCTGTGCAAGGAACAAAGAGAAGCCTAGTTATGACTGGAAATTTAGAGAGCAGAATGGGGTATGATGTGTGATAAAACTAGAACGGTAGAAGAAGGGGGCTAGGTTGAGCTTTAAAAGACATATAATACTTTAAAGGGCAGAGGAACACATTTTTCATCCTAGAGATAATAGGGAGCCCCTAGAGGTGATTAAACAGGAAGGAGAAAAGTTTAAATGAGTGCTTTAGGAAGCAACTGGGCATAAGGTACGTTGACAGGGGGAAAGACTTGAGACATGGAGCCCAATTAAGTTGATAGAGAAATCATCCAGGCAACACATGATGAGGGCCTAAAGTGGAATAAAAGTTCTATAAATGGAAAGAAGGGAATATTTTTGAGGGATATTGTGGATAGAGAATCAAAGACATTTGGCAACTAAATGGATACTTGGAGTGAGTGAGAATGAGCATTCACAGATAACACTAAAGGCATGGACTTGGGTGAACAGAAAGACAGGGAATGATGGGAAATGACAGGGAAACTCAGAAAAGGGATGGGTTTGTGGTACTGGAGCTCAGAAGAGAAATGAGATGTTCTGAAAGTTATCTTCCTTTATCTAGTGTCCTTCAAGAATTTACAAAAGCAGGAGTTTAATTCCCTACCTGAGAGTGAGTACCATAAGAGTTCAATATTTCCCTCCCTCACCACATTCAAAAGAGCTATTTGTAATATTCTGGCTCCATAGAGGAAATTAACCTAATATTATTATAGGTTGAATTGCTATTAAATCCATAGACATATGATAAAAATATGTTTAAGCTCTAACCTATATTGAAGTGTTTTCCAAATGCATTGAAGTTGCACTACCAAAATTAAATAATATATAAAAAACAAGTTAAAATGAATATATCCATACAAATATAAGGTATCATTGCTATCTGACTTTCACAAAACCATTTGCTCTGATTAATGAGCATATACACACATATTGTCTAGCCTTGAATATCAATACTTTGGGTATGTCAGGAAAAATAATGCCATTTCTATAAATTTACTAAAGTCTTTCAAAAGAATTTAAAATCATTTTATTTAAACCAACTTAAAATAGTACTCCAGGGGTACTACCCAAGCATTTGGATCTTAGATATAAAGGTAAAGCAGTAGAGTAGGCAAAGGCAGGAAACAGGGAGTAAAAATTTTTTAGGTGGTGGTAGAAGTAGAAGGGTGAACAATATGATAGTTGTCCTCAAGTATTTTAGATGATATTATATAGAGAAAGTTATTGGATCTATTTAGCATAGCCCTAAAAAAATAATCTTTCATGACTGGGTAGAAGCTACAGGGAGAAAGATTCCATTCAGTGTCAGGGGGAAAAAAAGTCTATCAGTCAAAGATGTTTATCAGTCATCAACATGCAAATTTATTAAAATTTAGTAACAAACTACTACATACCAAGCACTATGCTCGCAATAGAGATTCAGATATAAAAGAAAGAAAGAAATAATAACTTCTCCTAAAGATTTAGAGAAAGATAGTTTGGGGCCAACTCATGAAGGGTCTTAAAAGTCCAACTCAGGAGTTTATACTTTAAACTAGATACAATACGGAGACATTGAAATTTACTGAGCAGTAATTGATTTGAACAGATATGCATTTAAAGAAAATAGCTTCATATATTTTGTGGAACATAGATTGTAACAGATTGAATTCTGGGGGGGGGGGGGGATATATCAGTCCTGGATATATCAGTCTGTGAATCCTTTACATACAAATGGTAATTAAACCCATAGGAGCTGATGAGGTTACCAATTAAGTGAGGACAGAGAGAAGAAAAGAGGGCCCCAGTGAGGAATATCCAGTCAGGCATATGATATGGATGATAAGCCAACAAAAGGGACTGAGGAGGAATAATCAGGTTGTAGGAGAACCAGAGAATAATGTCATGAAAACACAAAGAAGAGGGTTTCAAGAGTATTTCAAGGAGGAGAGGGTATTCAATAACATCAAAGACATTAGAAAGCTCAAGATGGTCCTTGATCAGGAATTGGGAAAGAGAGGCAGGTGAGTCAGGTACTGAACTCTTTGAAAAATGAGGAAGAATGATCTAAAAGCTTATGGATAAACACTATTATCTGTAAATGATGAGAAATGTTAATAGTAAGAAATTCAAAGGATGAAAAGTTGCTAAGAGTTTGGAAAAATGACAGTGAAGAACAAGAAGCATTTCAACTCTCTTCCAAGACCACTGTGGCAAAGTTTTATAAAAGAAAAGGTAGAGACAGTGCAGAGAGGGTGACCAGGGCCATCATTAGGGGTAAACAGATTGCAATGAGAGCAAACAGACAGAACCAGTATGAGAGAAAGTAGTCAAAAAAGAAGGAAATTTTATTCATTATGTATCAGGTAAAATGGAAGGGAATGGCAGAGTTGAAGTATTTATTTTAATTAGTTTTTCTTTTCTCACATTTTGATGAAGACAAAAAAACCCAACTATATAATGTCCTATATCCCCTTCTTCATACTAAAAAAAAAGTTGTGTACACAAAGTTCCTCCACTTTCTGTCCTCTAACTCATTTCTCAACCCCTTGTAATATGGTTTCTGATTCCAAGTAGAACTGCTCTCTCCAAATTTAGACATGACCCATTCAGGGAATCTAAGTATATAGCCACTGAAGACTACCTCTAAAAAAGGAAGAAGATCTTAAGTGAGGAAAAAATTATCGCAAGTAAAGCTAACATAAGATGCCTCTAGCAGTCCCAAAATTTCCTTCTCATAGGACTTTTTAATGAGGCATCTAGGTGGTACAGTGGAAAGAAAGCTGGTCCTAGAGTCAGAAAAACTCATATTCCAGAGTATAAATCTGGCCTTAGATGCTTACTGGCTGTGGGACACTGGACAAGTCACTCAACCTCGTTTGTCTGACTTTCCTCATCTGTAAAATGAACTGGAGAAAGAAATGGCAAACCATTCCAGTATTGCTAAGAAAACCTCCAATGGGTCACAAAGAGTCAAGACATAACTAAAAAAACTGAACAACAAATAGAGTAATTCATGTCTCACCCACAGTAGACCTACAGAGATTACTACAAAGAGAAGGGAGGGCACAGTCATTCCAAGTACCACTTCTAGTTACTTTAACCATGGTTCTTTCTTATTAAATATTCTTATTTCCTGCAACAATCTGTAATACCTACTGACTGCTTGACATTTCCACCTGCATAACCCAGAAGCATCTAAAACTCAACAAAATCCCAAACTGTACCCATTCTTTTACTATAGAATGTCATTCCACCACCCTAATCAACATCTGCAGTCTGTCCTCAATGCCTAGAATTCTTTCACTCCTCATGGAATTGCAGTTTTCCTTCCAGTTCAGCACAAGTGCTCCCTCCTACATGAAGCCTTCCCTGATTTCCTCAGTTGGTAATGCTACCACTTTCACAGCAAATTACTTTGTATTTACATTGTGTAAACTTTATATTGACTTATTTGTATAAATGTTGTATCTACTCAGTAGAATGTAAGTTCTGTGAAGGCAAACATTGTATCCTTCCTTTTTTTTTGTATGCTCTGTGTGAGTAAAGCACACACATAATAGACATTGAGTGAATTAATAAAGTATTTATTAAGAACTTATAGTTGGGAGTAGCTAGGTGGTGCAGTGAATAGAGCACCAGCCCTGGAGTCAGGAGGACCTGAGTTCCAATCCGGCCTCAGACACTTAACACAAAAACTAGCCGTGTGACCTTGGGCAAGTCACTTAAGCCCAACTGTCCTGCTTTCCCCCCTCCAAAAAAAAAAGAATCATAGACGTTTTCTGGCCTCAGACACTTAACACCCACACACACACAAAAAAAAACTAGCCATGTAACCTTGGGCAAGCTACTTAACCCCAATTGCCCTCCAAAAAGGCAAAAAAAAAAAATAAAACTTATGGTCGGGTGGAGCCAAGATGTCAGAGTAGAAGCACAAACTTGGTGTGAGCTCCAACTCCAATCAATTTCAATACATGTACAAAAATGACTTTAACAAACTTTAGAGCTACAGAATCCACAAAGAGACAGAGAGAAACAAATCTCCTGCTGAGGGCAGCCCAGCAGGCCAGCAGGAAGGGTCTATCACACTGAGATGGGAGCCAAGCCCAGTCCCCCACCATGGTTCTGGCCCCAGAATGGGCCCCACCGGCAGGCCGGCTGGAGCAGACTTCAGGAGAGTGAATCACCAGCAGCCGGGAGACTTCCAGACTTCTCAACCCATAAACGCCAAAGACAAAGTACAAGGCCAGTGTGAAACTCAGGGAGTGGGGGAAGAGGGGGAGGAGACAGAAGAGTGTAGTCTGGCCCCTTCCCCAGGGCAAGAAGCTGTAAAGGTGTAGCAACAGTGCAGCTGCTGCTGGCCTGCAGATTGTAGGGGGACCAAGTAACCATTCAGAGGGCAACTGCTCTCAGTTTGACCTGCTTGGATCTTGATCATGGTCTTGGCTGGTGGTCCTGGGCTGTGTGGCCAGTGAGCCAGAATTTGTGGGGGCTGTAGAGAGGGTGCCATCCTCATAGCTCTGACAACATCTTTGAAAACCCCAATGATTTGGGACAAAGCTCTCTCCATTCTTGAAGCAGAGTTCTACCCTGGCAAAGAGCTCAAATAAAAAGTAATTGGCTGACAATATAAGCAAGAAGAGGAAGCACAAACAGACCACAGAATCCATTTTTGGGGACAAAAATGATCAAGGCATGGAGGATAAGGAAGACAGAACTCCTGCATCAAAAGCCTCCAAGAAAAATGTGAACTGGTTATGGAGGAGCTCAAGAAGGATTTTGAAAATCAAGTAAGAGAAGTGTAGAAAAAACTGGGAAGAGAAATGACAATGATGAAATAAAATCAAGAACATCGAGTCAACAGACTGACTGAAGAAAATAACACCTTAAAACATGGACTAACTCAAATGGCAAATGAGGCCCAAAAAGCCAGTGAGGAGAAGAATTCCTTAAAAGCCAAATTTTCCAGATGGAAAAGGAATTTCAAAAACTCACTGAAGAGAGTAACTCCTTCAAAATTAGATTAGAGAGCAAATGGAAGCTACTGACTTTATGAGAAATCAAGATACTATAAAACACATCCAAACACATGAAAAATTAGAAGGCAATGTGAAATATTTCACTGGGAAAACCACTAACCTGGAAAATATATCCAGGAGAGATAATTAAAAAATTATTGGATGACTTGAAAGTCATGATTAAAAAAAGAGCCTAGATACCATCTCTCAAGAAATTATCAAGCAAACTTGTCCTGATATTCTAGAACCAGAGGGCAAAAAAGAAATTGAAAGAATTCACCAATTGACTCTCAAAAAAGAGCCCCAAAAGAAAATGCTTAGGAATATCATAGCCAAATTCCAGAGTTCCCAGGTCAAGGAGAAAATACTTCAAACAGTCAGGAAGAAATAATTTGAGTATTGTGGAAACACAATCAGGATAACACAAGACCTAGAAGCTTCTACATTAAGGGATCAAAGGGCTTGGAATATGATATTCCAGAGGACAAAGGAGCTAGGATTAAAACCAAGAATCACCTACCCAGCAAAACTGAATGTAATGCTATAGGAGAAAATATGATCATTCATTGAAATAGAGGATTTTCATGCATTCTTGATGAAAAAACCAGAGCTGAACAGAAAATATGACTTTAAAATATGAGAAGCATGAGAAGGTAAACAGGAAAAAGAAATAATAAGGAACTTATTAAAGTTGAACTATTTACATCCCTACATGGAAAAAATGACAATTGTAACTCATAAGACTTTTCTCAGTATGAGGATGGTTGAAGGGAATATCTATATCTATCTATCTATACATGTATGTATGTATATATGTATATATATAGGAGGGTATATGTGTGTATAAATATATAAGTGAGTGTGTGCATATGTATGTTTATGTACACATAAACAGATGGTACAGGATGAGATGAATATGAAGGGATGATATCTAAAAAATTAAGAGGTGAGAGAGGAATTTATTGGGTGAAAGGAAAAGGGAGAGATAGATTAGGGTAAATTATCTCATATGAAAGAGGCAAGAGAAAACAGTTATAATGGATCAGAAGAGCAGAAAGGTGAAAGGGAATGGGCCAAACTTATTCTCATTGAATTTGGCTTAAGAAGTGAATAACATACACACTCAATTGGTATCTTACCATATAGGAAAATAGGGGGGTAGAGGATAAGGTGGGGAGGATAGAAGGGAAGGCAGATTGGGGGAGAGGGTAGTTAGAAGCAAACATTTTTGAAAAAGGGATAGGGTCAAAGGAGAAAATAATGGCTTCTGGAGTCAAGATGGCAGAGTAGATACATGACTTCCATGGGTCTCTGGCTCTCACCTCCTCCAATTTATGTAAAAGGGGACTCTGAACAAACTTTAGAGCTATAGAACCCACAAAATGACACAGAGAAGCTAACCTCCCACTGAGGATAGCCTGGCAGGCTGGAATGAACTGGCCAGAGCAGTGCTCTGGGCATTGAATGCAGCCCTACTGAGTCTGAGATTTTAGCCCCAGGGCAGGCCTGATGGCTGGAGGGACTTCAGATCACCAGCAGCTGGGGCTATTTCCAGAATTATCAACACATAGATGAGAAGGGCAAAGTGAGAGGTCAGTGCAGTGTGGACTTTGGGACCCAGTAGTTGGGAGCATTTTGGCTTTTGCCCTGGGCTGAGAAACCACTGAGGAGCTGCGGCCGCACGGCCACAGCCATGTGGCAGCTTCAGCCCCTGGCCTGCAGACTGTATTGGGACCAAGAGACCACTCTGAGGGGTAATTGCTCTTGCTTTAACCTGCTTGGATCTGGATTGCTGTCTAGTGTGGAGGTCCTGGGTTGTGTGACCAGCTTGCCAGAGTATGTGGAGGCTTTGGAGAGGGCAGCCAACTAATACCTCAGGCAGCTGAGAAAACCCCAGCATTTTGGAACCTTTCTGATAGCAGAGTCCCACTGTGGCAAAAAGTGCAGGGGTCAAGTAATTGAATGGCGACACCACCAGGCAAAGGAAGCAAAGCAAACAGATGATTCCAACAATAGACTCCTGTTTTGGGGGGGAAAAAAAGAATCAAAGCATGGAACAGGAGGAAGACAGTGAAATCAGAACTCCTGCACCAAAAGCTTCAAAGAAAAAATACAAACTGGTTACAGGCCACAGAGGACCTTAAGAAGCAGATAAGAGAAGTGGAGGAAAAATTGGGAAGAGAAATGAGAATGATTCAAGAAAATTATGAAATGACAGTCAACAGCCCGACTGAGTAAAATAACACCTTAAAAATAGACTAACTCAAATGGCAAAAGAGGTTCAAAAAGGCAATGAGGAGAAGAATGCCTCAAAAAGCCAAATTTGCCAGATGGAAAAAGAATCTCAACAGCTCCCTGAGGAGAATCATTCCTTCAGAATTAGACTGGAGCAAATGGAAGCTAGCGACTTTATGAGAAATCAAGATGCTGTTAAACAGATCCAAACAAATGAAAAAAATAGAAGACAATGTGAAATATCTCATTGGAAAAAACACTGACCTGTAAAATAGATCCAGGAGAGATAATTTAAAAATTATTGGACTACCTGAAAGTTATGATCAAAGACAAAACCTAGAAATCATCCTCCAAGAAATTCCCAAGGAAAATTGACCTGATGTTTTAGAACCAGAGGACAAAACAGAGGTTGAAAGAATCCACAGATCACCTCCTGAAAAAGATCGCAAAAAGAAAACTCCTAGGAATATTATAGCCAGGTTCCGAAATTCCCAGATCACGGGATGAATATTACAAGAAGCCAGGAAGAAACAATTTGAATATTGTAGAAGCACAATCAGAATAGCACAGGATCTGGCAGCTTTTACACTGAGGGATCAAAGGGCTTGGAATATGATATTCCAGAGTTCAAAGGAGCTGGGATTAAAACCAAGAATCAACTACCCAGAAAAACTGAGTATCATGCTTCAGGGGAAAATATGGTCATTCAGTGGAATAGATGACTTTCAAGCATTCTTGATGAAAAATCCAGAGTTGAATAGAAAATCCATGAGAAGGTAAACAAGGAAAAGAAATTATAAGGAACTTATCAAAGTTGAACTCTTTACATTCATACATGGAAAAACAATTATTGTAACTGATGAAACTTTTCTCAGTATGAAAATAGTTGAAGGGAACAGAAATATATATAGGAGGGTGTATGGGCATATGAATACATATGTGAATGAGTGTACATATGTTTACAGGTCAACACAGATAGAGGGCACAGGACCTATTTAATAGGAAGGGATGATACTTAAAAGGTGAAATTTAGCGGTAAGAAAGGAATATAATGAGAGGAGATGGGGAGAGACAGAATGGGGTAAACTATATCATATAAAAGAGGCAAGGGAAAATGGTTACAATGGAGGGGAAGGCAAAAAGGCAAAATCTTATTCTTATTGAATCATACACAATAAACAGGGTATCTCACCCTACAGGCGAGTAGGGGAGAAGTGGATAAGAAGGGGGATTATGGAAGGGAGGGCAGGCTGCAGGGGAGGGAAGTTGGAAGCACCCACTTTTGAAAAGGGACAGGATCAAAGTAGAGAATAGAACAAGTGGGAGGTGGGATAGGAGGGGGGGAAATATAGTCACTCTTTTACAATATATCTATTAGGGTACTGTTTTGCATAGCTACAAATGTATAACCTATACTGAATTGCTTATCTTCCCAGTAAAGGTGGGTGACAAGGGAGGAAGGAAATGAATCTGGAATTCAAAGTTTTAAAATCAAATGTTTAAAAATACATATATACTATTATTAATACTAATTTACATGTAATTGGGAAATAAGATATACAAGTACTGGGGCATAGAGATCCACCATGCCCTGCTGGAAAAGTCAAATGGGGTATGGGAGAAGATATGGGAGAGAGCATATTGGAGGAGGGGATATGCTGTGGAACCAATATTTGGGGGCAGTGGGTAGGGGGGAAAAATTGTAACTCAATATCTGGCGGAAATGAATGATGTAAACCAGAAGTTAATAAAGCATTTGGAAAAAAACAGGAGAAAATAGAATAAGTGGGGGTAGGTATAGGATGGAGGGAAATATAGTTAGTCTTTCACAATATAACTACTATTGAAATGATTCAAGTAACTACACATGTACAACCTATATTGAATTGCTTATCTTCCCAGTGGGCCATATGAGGAGGGAAGAAGTAAAAGAATCTGGAACTCAAAGTTTTAAAAACAAATGTTTAAAAAAAAAGAACTTACTGTGTGCAAAGCACTGGGGATACAGATAGAAAAGTAAGGCAATCTCTCCTCTCTCAAGGCTTCCACATGGGGTACAAATACACACACACACACACACATACATGGAAGCTTTTAGCTACAAGTCAGATGGAAAGGTCCTGTGGTCCTTGGAGAGTAGTGGCAAAGCAGATGGTAATATTTCTCCTCTGATACAATTTCCACTTGTAAAATCCTGTTTCTTGATATTGAAGTATGTGACAGTGCCAAAATCTTTGGTGGTAAGAACTTTATATTCTGAGTCTTTAGTAGCTATGACTTTAGGACCTATTGAAGCAGTTATGAGGCTGCATCTCCACAGGGGCTGCTTCCCAGGTTGATGCCTGAGTGCACCAAAGTGATAGCATTGCTATTCCAAAGGCCCATGGGTTCAGGGTCCTGGGTTGCCTCCCTCTGGGTTTGAAGGGAGATGGTGATGAAGGTGGTAGTAGTGGTTTGATTTGCCTGGCCATGCTTCCTTTCATCTACCCCTCCTGGTGCCCTGCTGCTCTAACTAGGCTGGCATAGGTTTTCATGAATTGCTTCCTAAATACACTTTTTGTTGTGTATCCTCAGCACCTAACATAATACCTGATATATGAAAGATGTTTATGCTTTATGATTGATTGAATGTTGTATGAAATACACTTAAGCAAAACTGATTAAAACAATGTCAACAACAGAAATTATATGGAACCTTATGTTCTCTATTGAAAAGAGGGAAAGGCTTAATTTTTATTTCTTTTCCATTGCACTGTATAGGCTCCCAAATCTCAAGATACATTTAATGACACAGCAAGGATTCCAGTTGGGCTGAATCATAGGGCCCATAAAATGGCGAATCATTGAGAATGAGACTGAAGAAAAAGTATTTTGGTACCAGATTGTTGAGGGCCTTGAATTCCACTTGAATTATTCTATAATTTAGACTTGTACTTATTTTAAATAATTGGGAACACTGTGAAAACTGGTTTTGAAAGTCATATCTGAAGTCAGCTACAGTACAGATCAGGGGAGGGAGGGAATGGAGCCAAGGAGGTCAATTACATAATGTTATTATGATATAATTGGGCTCATATTATACCATAAGTCAAATGATTGAAGGCCTGGATTAAAATAACATCAATGGACTAAAAAAGGACAAGATACAGCCCTATAGAGTGGGAAGGTCTAATCTGTTCTCTGTACTCTCTCCCCATGTCCTCTAGGTATCATTTAGTCCCTTTTAATTCAAGTATATTGTCTGAAGATTTTTCTTTCAGAAAAACTAATTTTAATAAAATTTTGATATCTTTTATTTTTTATCCTTCCTAGATTTCCTCCTGTATTTCTCTCCTTTTTTCCCTCCCAGAAAGCCATCCCTTAAAACACTTTTTTATTAAAAGAAAAAGAAAAAAAAATCAGCAAAAACAATCAATACATCCAAAAAAAATCTACCCTATATCCAGGGACTTCCACCTCTGTAAAGATGTAGGGTGAGATGTCTTCTCATATCTCTTCAGTTGGGGCTAAGCTTATTCATTGTAATTTTGCAACATTTTTATTTTTCTGAGGTGGTGGTTCTCTCCGTTTATGTTGTTTTCATTATTATTCGTATTGTTTTCTCAACTGTACTTGCTTCACTTTGCATTGAGTATAATAATCCATTACATTCATGTACCATTTAAAGCCATTACCTCTCTAATAGATAAAATACTTTATCATTGGTCCTATGAAATCATGAATGAACATTATATTGATCATAGTTCTTATTGCCTTCAAAGTTCTGTGTTTCTACAATACCATTACTGTGTAATATTTTTCTAGTTTCATGCATAAAATTCTATATTAGCTTATAAAAGTACTTAAAATAATTCACTTTTATGATATTGATGTTATAGTATAAATTGTTCAGAGGTAGAGATTATTTTGTAGTTAATGTTTTTGTTATATTTTCTTAATTAATGCCCTTTTGTAAAAGCTAATTACTACCAACTAACTGATATTGTGGAATACACCTAAATGGGTCTCATGAGGACAATATTAGAAAACTCTAAATTCTCAGCAGAAAAGCAGTCAGCTGACTTCTGGGGACCCAACCTACCAATAAGCACATACACAGTATCTACTATGTCCTAGATGGTAAACTATGCTAAGCATGTTTTTTATTTGTAATTTTTTTCATTTTAAACTTAAATACAAAATAAGAAAAGAAAAAAAGAAACAAAGTTAAATACTAAAAGTAAAATAATACAGAATAATAAAAGAGAAAAAAAGGCATTGCCATGTGTACAATGGAACATTAGAGAGGATTCAAAATATAGAGCAACAAATTTCCATTTCAAGAAAGCCTATGTAATAAATACTATACATTGTGTTGAGAGTTGTCCATCTTTTCCTTGCTCTTTCCCCCCTTCCTTCCAACTTTGTCTGAGATCATGATTACCACCCTTGCTCCTTTTTCCCTAAAAAATTCTATTCCTGATTCTTATTTTATGGTTGTGAATAGCATTTATTTCCTATCCTTCCTGACTCCTCAACTTTACTTCTACTCTCTACCTTGCCCTCCTATTACTTAAGCTACCCCCCATACCCCTTCTTTATTCTTCCATTCTCATTAATCTAAATACCCTTCTATATTCCCCTTTAGCCTATTCCCTCAGCCTCTCCTCTAAAGATCCCTCCTTTATCCTCTCTCCCTTCCCTATCCCCTTGGCATTTCATTTCTTTCTGAATTTAGAAGACTTTCATACTCTTCTAGATCAATATGTATTGTTTCCTCTTGAACCCATTCATGAAAGTAGGTTTCCAGAACTAACAGCCCTCCTCCCCTATCTAATTCCTCTGTGTCAACATCCTCTAGCACCTCATTTGTATAAGATAATTACTCTTTTCAGTTATCCCTAAATGGTTTTACTTTTTAAAATCACATCAAACTCAGGTCTACCACAATCTTTCTTACAAACTACACAATTACTAATAACAATCTTAGATATACAGTTTATATTTTACATACACAAAAGGTAAACAGTCTATCCTTATTAAGTACCTTGTAATTAATTTTTGGTGTGTACCTTATATCTCTCTTGACTCTTGTATGTCAAATCTATTAATGTCAGGTGTGTTTTTTTTTAAACAAAATCCTGAAAGTTTGATAATTCATTAAATGTCTCTTTTCATCCAGGATTATGCTTAGCTTTGCTGAGTATGATGTTTTCCGCTGGAACCCTTTGGATATATAGTGTTCCAAGACCTACAGTCCTTTAATGTCACCACTTTTAGGTCTTGTGTGATTCTAATGGTGGCACTGTCATATTTTTTTTCTTGTTGCTTGTAATATTTTATCCTTAAGCTGGGAGTTTCAGAATTTGACTATGATATATTCCTGTGGGTTTCTCTTGTAGGATATCTTTCACGTGGTGATTGGTGGATTTTTTCTATTTCCACTTTCCCCTCTTGTTCTAATGCTTCAGGACAATTTCCTTTCATTATTTCTTATATATTATGTCAATATTCTTTTTTTTATCATAACTCTCAGTTAGTCAAATTATTCTTATGTTTTCTCTTTTTTCTTTGGTCTTTTTGGAGAGGGGAAGGCAGGGCAATTGGGGTTAAATGACTTGCCCAAGGTCACACATCTAGTAAGTGTTAAGTATCTGAAGCTGGATTTGAACTCAGGTCCTTCTAAGTCCTGGACGGGTGCTCTATTCACTGTGCCACCTAGCTGCCCCTGTTTTCTCTTCTTGATCTGTTTTCTAAATCAGCTGTTTTTCTTATGAGATGTTTCACATTCTCTTCTATTTTTTCATTCTTTATATTTTGTTTTATTTTTTTCTTGATCTCTTATTACTTCCCTGGCTTCCCCTTTCCCAATTCTGATTTTCAAGGAATTGTTTTCTTCCTTAAGATTCTGGATCTCCTTTTCTAATTTGTTGACTTTCTTTCCATAATCTTGTTTTTCCTGGATTGTTCTTTTTTAAAAAAAGTTTTTTCCTCAATATTATTTGATTTTTAAAGTCTTTTTTTAAGTTCTATGAATATTTGGGGAGGGGGAAGGTGACTATTTGATGTTAGTCTTTGATGTAAAAGATGGTTTCTTTGCCTCAATATCCTCTTCTAAAGATGAACCCTGTCGTGTCTATTACCTTAAAAATTCCCTATGTTTGGATTCATTCTCCTTTGCACATTAATTTTTTTTTAATTTGTAGCAGCTTAGTTTTTTAATCACCTCTAGTACTGTAGTATGGGAAATGGTACTTCTCACCTCAGATTCTCCTTCAGTTCTTCCCTCTGACCTGGAACCAAAAGCAAGACCTCTATCCTCCAGTAAGTACCCACAGTCAGCTACATCCCTACTACTTCTGCACTCACCAGGTATGTGCTGGCTCCCTTTTTGCCCAGGGCCACATCTCTGCAGCACATCTGGGGCTGGAATTCCTTGTTAGTAGTTAATCTTTCCCAGCTCAGATGCCCAATTTCCCTCACTGTCCTGGGGGTAAACGTTCCTGTGGCTGGACTGAGGCAGTCTCCCAACCCAGCTAACCCCAAACTTGTCCCTTGTTGTTTAAGTGGACCTATCCCAGAGGTGTTTACTTTTCACAGGGACCAAACTTCATCCTGGAATTTTTCTTCAAATCTCCCTGGATGGTCCCAGGAGGACTACTGCCCCTACTCTTATTTACTTTTACTGCTCTATGTTTACCCTGAAGGGCTATTTTATCTCATTTGTGGGAGAATCTGGAGACCTTAGAATTTTCTGATCTATTCTGCCATCTTCCCAGAATCGTCTAAGCATTTAAAAAAATAAATATTAGCTCCTTTAGTCTTCACAACAAATTTACAAGGTAGGTGTTATTATTATCCTAATTTTACAACTTAGGAAATTGAGGCAAGCAGAAGTGAAGTGACTTTTCAAGGTCACACAAGTATTATCTGAGGTCACATTTGAATTCAGATTTTCCTAACTTCAGGTCTACTACTCTATCCATTGCACCACCAACTGCCCATAGTGGGAGTAAAAGCTGGAAAAAGAAGACCAGAGAGACTGCTATACGAGGCAAATCTAAAACTGCTCTCATAAATTTACTTCTATTTGGTGAAGCATCCCTAAACTACATGGAAGCAATTAGAATGAGAACATTGCTGAGCCTCTATTCTGGAAAAACTACTTGCTAAACCATGGACAAGATTCATTTGCCTAGAAGATCAGCACTATTGATTACCAATGAATGCTATTCTAAAGCATAAATCTGTAAATGAAAAATAATAAATTTATGTTTTAAAAGCTAAAATTGTTAGTGCTACTGTTGAATATAAAAAGTCACATTTGATCCTGTACTTTGAGTTTAACTCAATTTTCATACTACTGGGCTATACTTACAACAGTGTAACCATCAAATTTTCTCTCAACAGTGATGCTTTTATTTAGTAGTTGTAGTAATAGTAATTAATAATAGCAATTGCTAGCATTTAATACAGCACTTTATGTTTGGCAAAGTTCTTTACATATGTGAAACCATTTTATTCTCACAGCAACCCTATGAGTCTGGTGCTATCATACCCTTTTGTATGTAGATATAGAAACTGAGGCTGAGAGATATTAAGTAATTTGCCCAAGATGTGAACTCAGATCTTCTGACCTAGTTCAGCTCTTTATCTATTGCACTACTAGCTGCCTATCTGGCATATTACTAATTCTCAATTTTATTTTTTCTGATGACAACTTACTTTAATAAAATAGTCATAAAGACAATTTCCACTACTAATAAGCTTATTAAACATTCATTAATTTTCCTTATTGCATGTTTCACTGAACTTTAGATGCTAATTTCTAACACTAAAATAGTCTACAAATTTTAATATTAATTAAAACAAACAAAATTTAAGCAATGTTTTTATGTTGTTTTAATACTTGAAAATTAAAAATTATATTTATCATACTCAAGGTTCAGTGGTAAATCTGATTTTCATTCACATGATGCATCAAAACAAATAAGTAAAAACAATGCTAAAAGTTTAATTAAAAACACCTACAATGCCTGTAAAATATGAGTCTAAACAAATTTTAGAGCTACAGAACCCACAAAGTGTGAGAAACAAATCTCCCACTGAAGGCAGCCTGGCAGGCAAAAAAAAAAAAGGTCTTTCACACCAAGCTGGGAGCCGAGCACAGTCCCACATGAATTGCCAGTGACCAGACCCAAGGCAGCCCCAACCCGCAGCACAGACTGGCCAGAGCAGACTTCAGGAGACTAAATCACCAGCATCTATGGCAGTTTCCAGATTTCTCAATCCATAAACACCAAAGAGGAAGTAAAAGGTCAGTGGGGAACTCTTTTGGAGCTGGGTGACAGAAGAGTGTGGTCCAGTCCCTGCCCTTAGGGCAAGAGGTAAAGGAGGTGCAGTGGCTACAGATGCTTTCACATGGCTGCCTCTGGAACTCCTGGACTACAGATCATAGGGGGACCAAGAGACCATTAAGAGGTTAATGGCTTTTGCTTTGACCTGCTTGGATCTGAGTCACTGTCCTGGGTGGTGTTCCTGGGCTATGTGGCCAGTGTGCCAGAGCTTGTGGTGTCTGTAGAGAGGGCGTCCTCCTTGTAGCTCTGACAATATCTGTGAAAACCCCAGTTATTTGGGACATAGCTCTATGCACTCTGGAAGCAGAGTTCTACTGTGGCAAAGAGCTCAAAAGTCAAGTAATTGGTTGGCAAGATGAGGAAGCAGAGGAAGCACAATCAAACCACAGAATTCTTTCTGGGGGACAAAAAGAATCAAAACATGGAACCAGAAGAAGTCAATGAAGTCAAAACTCCTGCATCAAAAGCTTCCAAGAAAAATACGAGCTGGTTACTGTAAGTGCCCACTAACTTTTCTAACCTAAGGGCCAGCCTTAAGTTGTGTTCTCAGGAGGGATTAAAGAGACCACAGAGGAGGGAAAGAAACAAGTTGTGGTTTATTATAAGATGTCAGGATGCGGTGGAGGAAAAGGCTGGCTCCTTATATACTTTTAAAGTGAGCATGATTCAAGCATGATCTCCTTGTGCACGGGGGTATGAACCAATGGAGGGGGGCCAAACCAGTCACGTCAGCTGCTGGTCATCAAGCAAGCAGTCTCGTGGGAGACATCCTTGTGAGCTGGCAACTGGACTGTGGCCCTCAGCACATCCTTATCCCTAAGTAGTACAGAGCAGCCTTGGAACCAAGAGGCCCTGAGGCAATTCCTGATTTCCCATGGGACAAGAAGTGTTTGGAACTCACATTGTCCTGTCCAGGTTACATGCCATAGAGGAGCTCAAGAAGGATTTTGAAAATCAAATAAGAGAAGTGTAGAACTGGGAAGAGAAATGAGAATGATGGAAGAAAATCAAGAAAAGCAAGTACATAGCCTGCTAAAAGAGACCCAAAAATACACTGAAGAAAACAACATCTTAAAAAATAGACTGACTCAAATGGCAAAAGAGGCCCAAAAAGCCAATAAGGAGAAGAATGCCTTAAAAAGCTGAATTTGCCAGATGGAAAAGGAATTTCAAAAACTCACTAAAGAGAATAACTCCTTCAAAATTAGATTAGGGCAAATGGAAGCTAATGACTTTATGAGAACTCAAGATACTATAAAACAGATCCACACAAATGAAAAAAATAGAAGGCAATGTGAAATATCTCACTGGAAAAACCACTGACCTGGAAAATAGATCCAGGAGAGATCATTTAAAAATTATTGAATGACCTGAATGCCATGATCAAAAGAAGAGTCTAGAAATTATCCTTCAAGAAATTCTCAAGGAAAATTGCCCTGATATTCTAGAACCAGAGGGCAAAACAGAAATTGAAAGAATTCACCAATTGACTCTTGAAAAAGAGCCCCAAAAGGAAACTCCTTGGAAAATCATAGCCAAATTCCAGAGTTCCCAGATCAAGGAGAAAATATTACAAGCTACCAGGAAGAAACAATTTGAGCATTGTGATAACACAATCAGGATAACACAATATCTAGCAGCTTCTACACTAAGAGATCAAAGAGCTTGGAATATGATATTCCAGAGGTCAAAGGAGTTAGG
Organism: Petaurus breviceps papuanus; assembly: GCF_028583685.1. Lineage (NCBI taxonomy): Eukaryota > Metazoa > Chordata > Mammalia > Diprotodontia > Petauridae > Petaurus > Petaurus breviceps. The sequence goes on along the minus strand of NW_027186296.1, from coordinate 91,377,170 downwards.
ATTAAAACCAAGAATCACCTACCCAGCAAAACTGAGCATAATTCTACAGGGGAAAATATGGTCATTCAATGAAATAAAGGACTTTCAAGCATTCTTGATGAAAAAAACAGAGCTGAACAGAAAATCTGACTTTCAAATACCAGAAGCAAGAGAAGCATTAGTAGGTAAACAGGAAAAAGAAATCATAAGGAACTTATTAAAGTTGAACTATCTATATTCCTACATGGAAAAATGATAATTGTAACTCATGAGACTTTTCTCAGTACGAAGATAGTTGGAGGGAATATATATATATATATATATATGAATACATATACATATATAGATAGATAGATACATATATGTATGTATAGGAGGGTGTATGTCTATATAAATATATGTGAGTGTGTGTATATATGTGTACATGTATACATAGAGGGCACAGGATCAGTTGAATAGGAAGGGATGATATCTAAAAAATAAAATTAAGAGGTGAGAGAAGAATATAATGAGAGAAGAAGAAAAGAGATAGAATAGGGCAAATTATCTCATATAAAAGAGGCAAGAGAAAACTGTTACAATGGAGGGGAAGAGCAGGAAGGTGAAAGGGAATGGGTCCACCTTACTCACACTGAATTTGGCTTAAGGAGAGAATAACATAAACACTAATTTGGGTATCTTACCCTACAGGACAGTAGGAGGGAAGGGGATAAGAAGGGGGATGATAGAAGGGAGAGCAAATTGGGTGACAGGGTAGTTAGAAGAACATAGGTTTGAAAAGTGATAGGGTCAAAGAAGAAAATAAACTACTATGGAAACGTTTTGCATAACTACACATGTACAACCTATATTGAATTGCTTATCTTCCCAGTGGGGGTGGGTGAGGAGGGAAGAAGGGAGATAATCTGGAACTCAACATTTTAAAAACAAATGTTCAAAAAATTGTTTTTTACATGCAACTGGGAAAAAAGATACACAGACATTGGGGTATAGAAATCCATCTTGCCCTACTAAAAAGTTAGAAGGGGTATGGGGGAGGATATAAGAGAGAGTAGATTGGGGGAAGGGGTATTCAGTAGGCTTACTATCTTGGGTTGCGGGTAGGGGAAAGATGGAGAGAAAATTTGTAACTCAAAATCTTGTGGAAACTAATGTTAACAACTAAAAATAAACTTTAAAAGAAGTTTTATTAATATTTATTTAGGGAAATTCAGTTATTGATGCTAAAAACCTGAAGTTTTTCTCTAGTATTTTGAACCTTTTACATTTGAAAATTAGTTTCAAATGTGTTGCCCTGTTGGCAGTTTTACTGTTCTTTAAGACCTTTTAATTGTTCATTAGATCAAAATAAGCTATAAAGGTGACATAAATAAAAGCACAACAGTTTTTTTTTAAAGCATGGTGAAAGCTGGACAGACATGCCTTAACTCCAATAAGGGCAAAATTGCAGATTCAAATGATATCACTTCTAAAGAATAATATATATTTTATAGACTCACAAAAGCTTAGTGGAGGCTAAGAATTTCATAAATACCTGAAGCTCATCCTTAAAGGGCCCACTTGAGAGAATATATGTACTATTCAAATGCATCACTATTACTAGAAAAACAGCATGGTCTATTGGTGATGGATTAATTATTTCATCTCAATATGTTAAAGACAACATATTTATGTGCCTTGAAATTAGATGTTTACAAAGAAACATTTTTATTTTAACAATATGATTAATAGTCTTATCTTCTAGTTGTCAAGATCAAAAAGTTTAAGGACCTTACTTATTATAATGTGGTTCTTTATTTCATGTCTATATGCTTTATCTTCTCAACTAGACTATAAATATATTATGCAGGGGTAATATCTTATACTTTTTTGTATAACTCAGAGTATCCTGTATGAAGTAAACACTGTAAATAATCTCACAGAGTCACAGATCTAGAGTTGGAAGGGACATTGGAGGTCAGTGAACCCAATGCCATCATTTTATAATTAAGGAAAACAAGGTCAAGAGAGGTTAATGATTTGCCCAGGGTGACACATGGAATGTCTGAGGTGATCATTTAATCTTAGACCTTCCTGATTCCAAGTCTAGCTCTCTGTCTACCAAACCAAGGTACATCTCAGTTTTTGCACTGTCACCATCATGATGACTCATCAGCCCACTAGCATGGATATGAATGATTCTATGAAGGTGCAGACAGAGATACAAGAAAAATTAAACAGTCTGTCAATTTCAGTTTACCAAATAATACAAAAGATTCACCATGAACACAAAAACCTATACTCAAGGATAATAATCACTGAAATATACCTATTTCTTCATAATTTACAAAGCATTGTACATTAGCCCATTTGATCCTCACAACACTCTTCTTGAAAGTATTTTCATACCCATTTTATATATGAGAAAACTCAAGAGGATCAAAATGACTAGCCAAAGTCACACAGTGATAAAAGTAAAAACTTAAAATCAGACCTTCTGATTCTTCCTATATAGTACCATTTTGAGTAAAATACAGCGCAAAATTTGAAATTATTGTTACATGGGTACAAAGGGAAAAAGGAAATTCAGGGAAGCAAAATATAATTTCCAACTTGAAGTGATAAAGGTAGACTTCAGGGAGAAGGTGGCATTTAATATGAGATTTTTTACAAATTGGCAAGCATTTGGACAGTCACAGCCAGGAAGAAAAGGACATACCTGGAGATAGGAACAAGTGGTAAGTAATTGGGGTGAGGAAATGAGAACTAATACAACTTGGATAAAACTCATAAAGGGGAGGATTTTAATAAGAAGAAAGTGCATTAGGCTCAAATAATCAGATTCTATTTGGTAAGAAGTTAAAGCTATTGAAAATTTTTGGAAGTTGGAATATGTTAAATGAACTTACCTATCACACTTCCATGTGGTTAATCTCTAGATATTATCTAGGATTTATTAGAGGAAAGTGATTGGAGAAAGGGAGCCTCAAACAAAATGCCATTGCAAGAGTTTAGTCAAAGAGCGCCTATATTAGTATGTTAAAAATGGGAATGGCAAAAAAATAATAAATATAAAAGGCTTTGCAGATATTGATATCAGAATTACCAACTGATTGAATAGTTATATAAACAGATCGTTTTCTTCCAGCCAATGAAGCCCTATCTCATAGACGTGAGCAAGTGGTGCCTCAGAATAGCTACTCCATGCTGAAAGTACTCTGTGGAAGCACATCTATCTACTGAACATGGTAATGAGTTTTTACTAAGGTGTTCACTTTTTCTCTAGTAAGCAAGAGGATACAATTACTTCAAAGCCAAAGCAATTAGTGAAATAGCATAACGAGGAGATTTTCAATATGCCATATCCCCTTAAATTTAAGGGACAGTCTCACACACATACACAGTGGAAGAGTAATCATATATAGGGATCATGCTTGAATGGCCCACATAGAGAGCATAAATATGGATGAGCAACTCACACTTTGGCTAACAACCAGATCCCTGAGACTTACTGGTGATTTCATTGTATTGTTCTGACTTAGTCCTCCTTCTCACTGGTTATGCTGTCTTACTGGACAAGCTGTTCCACTAGGTCTACTCTCCTAGGTATGCTGCTCTATTTAGTTGATTATGCTACTCCACTTCTTGGTGGCCATACTGTTTCATTGGGTCTATCTTCCTGACACATCTTCTGGGTACATTGTCCTATATGGCTCTGCTAATCCCTATTGGTCTCAGCAAGCAGGTTACTTAGCTGACATCAGCATCTCTTGTGGGATTATCTTCTCAGGGCTAGAAAATCCATGTCAGCGTCAGTCATCCAGGGTATATAGGCCATCTTCCCAATAAAGGAAGACTGAAAACTTTTTAGTTAAAGCCATTACTGTCCAGTAACAATAGCCAGGCAGAATAGGCCAGTCAATTGATACACCATTTCCAAAAAAAAAAAATGGAAGCAATAATTTGATTACTATCCGAAAGAAATGGAAAGGTCAGGTGTATATGGGTTGTATGTACAGCAACGGGACAGGTGGAAGGTAGCTCAGGTCAACAGGTGAACTTAATATGGTATATTAAGTATGGTCTTGTTTGAGGCCAGCTAGGTGTAGTACGTTGAATGAGTTTGCAACAAGGTGAGTACTTGCTAATCATGATAACTGAAGTCAATGGCAAGCTTTCCAAAACTGATTGGATTCACTTTCATGGGGATTTTGGGAATGGTTTCTGGATGTCTGGTCTAGAAAATACTATTGTGGATAAAGAAAAAGAGGGCAAAGCAGTATAGATGTCAAGATGGCAGATGGTAGAGAACCCAGAAGGTAAAATTAGTTTTTTTTTCTTTTTTGACCCTTGTCTGAGCAGAGAACAATGTCTTCTATTGTAGATAATTATCTATAACTAAACTAAAACTAAAATCTATAACTAAATATCTGACATTCTTATATACTCCCCAGATTCACTTGGGTTTGGGTGCAAATGAACATAGAGCAAAAAGTAGGCTAAGAAGACAAATGCTATCCACCCAAACAGCCTTAATACTTGTCTTAATTACACCTATCTGTGAAAACCTTGGTATCTCTACAGCAATTTTCCATCTATATACCATAAACCTGGTGTTATGGGAATGGGAATCTGAAGATCTTCCCTGCCCCTTGGCCCTTTAATGGGCTTAAGTGACTCTGAGAACCTTCCCTGATATGAACATATACTCTGCCCCCTAATAGGCTGAAGGTGGTCACATGGAAGCTGTGGCAGGAGGCTTGTTTTTCAGGAATGCCCACACCTTGTTACTTTGTGATTAGGCAGTGGGTCAAGAGGGTTGTGACATTCCCTGATCCAGGAGAAGGCAATATATATCCTGATGTGAGGTTTTGTTTTGGGGCTCACTTTGAAAAGAGTTGTTTGATTTGACCAGATGAGACTCTGGGCAGCCGTTGAGCTCCCCAGCTTTGAAAACCCAGATGTTGGTGCTTCCCTCTCTGGTAAATGACTAGGAATTCCTAGCTGGTCAGATAGCTGGAAGCCTGTCTGCTTATCTGTTTCTCTGTCTGCTTATAACTTCTGCTTGTAACATGTTTGTATTCTCTGAAGTCGGGGTGCTGACCTCTTTTCCCCTGAACTAGGTAAATGACATATGTTTGATTAAAGCAAGATTGTTAACCCATTTTGAGTTGCTTTCCTTTAGAAAAGCAGATCTAGTCATCCTGGGTATGCTAGGGTGCTTGCTGCTACAGTTGATACTGAGATTACTATGTAAAAGAATATAAACAATTTTGCAATGTTTCTTGTATATTTCTACATTACTTTCCAAAATGACCGTATCAATTCATGGTTCCAGTAGGAGCAAAAAAAGCATTCCTATTTTACTAAAGGCCTGCCGATGTTTACTTTAAACTGAATAATATCACTAGTAAAACACTTATTCATGGAAAAGGGATATAATATAAGCGTGGAAAAGGGATACAATATAAGTGTTCTCTCTCCCTTCACTGCCATTCATTCAAGCTTGGTGTGTGAAAACTAAGCTCTATCCATAGGTAAATCCCAAGAAATCAAATTAGTTAAGGAAGCCAGCTCATTTTAGATGACTTGAAGATGTGAAGGGGATGTAAATTTTTTTTAACTGAATGAACAATGGAAGCTAAGGGCTCCAAATTAGGATAAGCAGATTTCAGATGCCTTTTAATACTTGAAACATGAGTAGGCCAAAAAAAATCTTAAAAATAAAGATTTGTGGAATCCCTAAATTTTTAGTTAAAGTTCATATTCATAGATATTCATTAATCACTCCAGTTTTCTTTAACTGCAAATCCTCCTTCACACTCGAGTGAAACGGGGTAATATAACCTGCCAGAATCAATAGGAGAATTAAGCTTAAAAATACATGTTAATTACATGATAATTCTGGATATCAGAATTTTATAACAAATGGTTAAAACAAGAAATTATTTCTCTTCCAACCATATGTCTTTTCTTCTTATCTTAACTACTTTTATACTTGTGTAAAGCTTTATTTTTATGTAATAAAATTATAAATTTTTCTTTAATAATTTTCTCTATATAGCAACTAGTCAAGAAAATTTCTCCTATCCACAGCTGTATAAATTATAAGCTTGAATTTTCTTTTTTTTATCGTGTCACTTTTATACCTATATTTTTAGGTATACCTATACATTTTTATATTGCCCATATTTTAGATTGACTTGTCAGCACTTACTGTTTCACTCAATAGTATGTAAACCCCTTAAAGGAAGAGACTATTTGTTTTGTTTTGTTTCTTTCTATGCCCAGTCCCTACCTTAAGCACCTGCACATAGTAGGTACTTGCTAAATACTTGCTGGATAAATGAGTGAATGTCTAAATCCATTTAGAATTCATTGTGGTTTTAAGGGCAAAGTACTATTCTAAATATCAATTATTCTCCCAACAAATTTTGTTTAATGATGAGTTTCTTTCCTAATAATGTTTGTTCTTGTATTCACTAAATATTGGGCTATTGTACGTATATGCTTCTAGAGCTGATTTATTGAATCTCTTTCATTGATCTGCTTTTCTATATTTTTATCTAGTATGAGAGTTCTGAAAAATATTACTTTATAATATATTTTGAAGTCTAACAACTTTATTTCAACCCTCTTTACAATTTTTGTTCATTCTTTGAGGCCTTCCTTGTAAGAAGAATGAGCAAGAACAAAGTAAACACTTGTTAGTAGGCTGAGCATCATATAGACTCACTCATATATTACCTTCCTTGGATCAGCTGCCAAATTCAAACACCTAAAGCATGAAACTAACTATGTTATATCCCTTACCCAATGATCTTTAATGGCCCCCTGTGGCTTCTAAGATGAAATGCAAGCTCAGTCCTTAGCTTTTCATTTAAAGTTCAACTCAATCTGGATCTTATCTAAATTCCCAGTCATTTCTTATTGCACAATTCCATATACTCAATCCCAGTTTATGTTTTCCTGCCAGCTGTTCATCATGCATCCTCTTCCATCTTCAACCTTCTTTCTTTGAACAAATGGTCCCCTGTGCCTAGAATGAATTTTCCTTTCACCTATTCCTTATAGAATCACTAGCTTCCTTCAAAGTATAGGTTCTATACGAGGCCTTCCCTGGTCCTCTTGAATTAATACATTGAACCAACACCTAACGAGTCAGAAGATGCTAGGGATTCCCAAATCAGAAAAGAATCAGAGCAGGATGCTCCCAAATGGTTCAAGAGAGAGAGAACCATCACAATAACAACATTTATGACCTGCATAGCAGAAATAATTAACAGAATATAAAATCTAGATGACAGATTCATAGGGGAATTCTCTCAACCTTTTAAAGAATAATTAGTTATTTAAAAACTAGCTTGCAACACTATAAGTATTAAATGAGATATTATAAAGTGCTTAACATAGTGCCTAGTAAATATGAGACACTATATAAATGCTTATTCTCTTCATCTTATTCCCTCACCTCATCAATATAACATAGAGTATTCTAAAAATTAAGAAAGAAAGCACTCTACTAGATTCAATTTATGAGATAAATATCATACTATTTTTTTCTGCACTATAGCACTACCAAACTCAGGAAGAATAGAGAAAAGAATTCTAGACCAATATCATTATTGTAGGTAATATAAAATTTTGAAATAAAATCCTTTCAAACCGACTACAGCAACTTTACAAAGAAATCATGCATTATGACCAAGTTGGACTTGTACCAAAGATGCAGAGATAGTTTTATATCAGGAAAACAATCAATATAATTCATCATATTTATTATAAAAACATTCTAAATCATGTGATTATCTCAATAGATGAAGAAGCTAATACAATACTTTTATTTATCCTAAAAAATCCTACAAAGCATGGGAAGAGAGTGGCCTTTTGGAGATTATAAATAGCATAAAGCTAAAACCAAAATCAATCATCATAGGCAATGGGGATATATTGGAAGCTTAGGATCAGTGAATACAGAAGTGAAACAAGAATACTCACTATCTATACCATTTTTAGACACAGTTCTAGAAATGTTAGCAATAGCATCAAGATAAGAGAAAGAAATTAAAGGTATAAGAGTTATGAAAAAAGAGACAAAAATCATCCCTATTTGCTAATGTCATAATGGTTCTCTCAAAAAAAAAAAAAAAGATCAGAGAGAAGATAACAATTGTGACAATTCACAGCTTACCCAAAGATGTAGGTTACAAAATACCCCCAAAAAACTTCAATATATCTGTAAAATAACAAAAGAAGTCTAAAAGGTTATTATAGAAAATGGAATGTCATTCAAAATAACTAGAAAAGAAAAAAAATATTGGGAATCAGTCTACCAAACCTCACCAAATACTTGTATGGACTTGATAAAAAAAAGTTACTTAAAGAAATAAAAAAAGCAATTTATATACCTAGAGTAATATTCAGAAGTTATGGCTAGGCCAAGGTAATATAATAAAAATGACAATTACTACCAAAGTTAATTTATGGCTTTAATACTATAGTGATAAAGCTACTAATAATTTACAGAACCCTGTAGAATAAAATCAAAATTCATTTGGAGGAACAAATGATCTAAAATATCAAGGTAAATAATTTTTAAAAGTGGGAAAGAAGGGATATAACACTTCTAAACCACAAATTATATTATAACCATTTGGTATTAGATAAAAAACAGAGATGCATATTAATGTAACAAGCTAGACATAAAGAAAAATCAGAAATAATTGAGCTCAACAATCCATTGTTCCACAAAGCAGAAAACATAATTATTTAAGAAAGAACTCAAGACAGCAGCTTCAGGATCTCTCAAGCCAGAGACAGTTAGGGGATGTGACAACTGGAAAGAAAGATATTATAGAGTATCCATTTGCTAGCACTGGGCACAGGCTCACATACTGGTAATTCCATTGCCTCTGCTCACTTCTGGGTCACAGTTCAAGTGTAGGGAGGAGTGCTTTCAGTCAAAAGGAAGCAGGGATCCTGAGGAGCAGCATTGCTTGGACCAGGAAGGGATCATGGTCCCAAAAAACAAAACTCTCCCAAGATCACACCACTTTGAAAGCACAAAAATCTTTCAAGCACCCAGGACTAGTTCTGACAACAAGAGTGAAAAACACTTAAGCTTGGAACAGAGTCCCACTCCCTCACATCCACTCCTCCACACCAGGAACAGAGACCAACTTTAACATGAAGTTCAAAGTAAAACAAACAAACAAAAAAAGGCTAGAAAAATGAGCAAATAACAAAAAAAAGTTGATCCTAAGAAATGCATTATAGATTGTATGCCAGCATGGGGGGGGGGGCAGAGAGGGGAGAAAATTTGGAACTCAAAAATGTATAGAATTGAATGTTGTAAACTAATAGTAAATAATTTCTAAATGCATTATATTTATATGGAATATTAAGACACAAACTCAGAAGAAGGCAATGATATCAAAATGGCTACAAGTAAAACCTGGCGGGGAGGGGGGGGGGAGTTAATTGAATATAAGCCCAATAACAAATCCTGAAAGAGCTAAAAAAAATTTCAAAAGTCAAATAAAAGTGGCAGAGGAAAAATTGGGAAAAGACATGAGAGTGATTCAAGAAAATTTTAAAAAGACAATAAACAGCATGGTAAAAGACCAGCAAAATAGTACTGAGAGAAATAATACTTTGAAACAAAAGAACTGGTCAAGTGGCAAAAGAGGTACAAAATCTCAATGATGAGAATAACTCCTTAAAGAGCAGAGTGGCCAAAAACTCACTGAAGAAAACAATTATTTAAAAATTATAATTGAACTAGTGAAAGCTAGTAATTCAATGAGATATCAAGAACAATAAAACAAAGTCAAAAATGGAAGAAAATGTGAATTATCTCACAGGAAAAACAACTTAGAAAATAGATTGATGTGAGATGATTTAAGAATGATTGGGATTTCTAAGACCCAAAGATGTCAGAGTAAGCAGTAAATTGCTTAACTCTCCCATACTCACCTCCAAACAACCATAAAACAGTATCCCAAAACAAATTCTAGAACAGCAAAAATCAGCACAAAGATGGGGTCAAACAATCTTTTTGTTCAAGAAACTTGGGAGATCATCAAGAAAGGTCCATCTCACTGAGGTAAGAAAGGGAGTGGGTTCCCAAACAGGAAGTATCCCAGCAAACCAGCAGCAAATCCCACCTCAGCACACCAAATAGATCACCCAGCATGGTGGAACAGACAAACACCAATATCAGTCTCACCTCTACACCCACCCTGCCCTGCCACATGTCTTAGCATAGCCAAAGGAATTGGCAGACTCCCATTTCAAGATCCACAGCATGCTTTAACATTACTCCAGGCAAACAGGCCTCCTTCAGTATGGTTAAAATATATTTCATTATCTTCCTATCTAAAGCCATCTTTCTACGGTGTTTCAAATTCATTTATACTGAGGATATCATCTTCCATTTAGTAACCAAAGTTGGCAGTCTGAGTCATCCTTGACTTTTTCTTCTTTCTCTTTGTAATGCCAAGCATGAGAATTCTCCAAGGTTCTGATTACAAGCATAGTAAACTCCATTTTATTCAGTAACAAATTAAGGCAAAACATTCACAGAAAATCAAAATACAGCATTCACCATGTGTAACTCAATCATTTAATAAGTCCTCAATTCAATCACAAAGTACAAAGGTCAAAGTACTCCACCCCTGGGTAGTACATTCATTTAGTCAATCCCAAAGTCTTCTCTCTACTCAATTGGAGATGAGTTTCCAATCATAAACAAAGTACATTCATTTGGTCAGTAACAAAATACAAAGGTCAAAAGTTTTCCACCCCTGGATCACAAGTGAATTACAGTATCATCAGTCACCACAAAAGTACCCTCTCAAAGGGCAGTGGAAAGCATAAAAGCCATCCATCCCTAGGTCACAACTAGGTTACAATATCATCACAGCATTCAGTACCCAAGGAGAGGTCTTTTCTTCATCTTGACCTGAGGAAAGTTCTTAGCAGTTTCTGCTCCTGGAAAGACAAAGGTTAACAAAGACACTATAACATTCATGTGCATTGCCAGCATCCTCTTCAATTCACCTTCTGTCTGTGAAATCAACCTAGGCCCAACAAGGCCCGAGGCCTCTATCAACAAATAAATCTGAGAAAGTAACATCAAAACAGACAAAATACCAGCACCACAGTCATGTTTCCTCAGTTCTCAGCAACTCTGGGTGGCAGTTCTCAGAAGTCCTGGGCAGCTCTAACTGGTCCTCAGCAGTCTGGGCAGCTTTGGCTGGTAGTTCTCTCTCTCTCTCAGCAACTCTGGCCCCTGGCAATTCTCTCTCAGCTTCCTCATTCCCAGTAGTGCTCTCTGTCTTTCTCTCTCTAGGTCTCTGTCTCTCTTTCTGTGTCTCTCTGTCTCAGTCTCTTTCTCTATGTCTCTCTGTCTCTCTTTCTCTGTCTCTCTGTCTCTCTCTGTCTCTGTCTCTGTCCGTCTGTCTGTCTCTCTCTCTCTGTCTCTGTCTCTCTCTGTCTCTGTCTCTCTGTCTCTCTGTCTCTCTCTGTCTCTCTGTCTCTCTCTCTGTCTCTCTCTGTCTCTGTCTCTCTCTCTCTGTCTCTCTCTCTCTCTCTCTCTCTCTCTCTCTCTGTCTGTCTGTCTCTCTCTCTCTCTTTCCATGATGCTTTTCCCAGAAGTTCTTCTGGCCTCTCTCAGCTTGGGCCTTTCCCTATACATGGTACCAGCTCCTTCCAGTTCAGCCCCCTTTCATCACGTCAACAAGTCCATTCCACTGTGTGGTTCAAATTCCATTACCGGTACACTCTTCATTTCTCAAAGCTCATCAGTTTCAAAATTCTACCTCAATGAGAACTCTTACAGAGCTATGCTGTACTTTATACTCTCATGGTGACAGTCCTGTTTCAGACCCTCCAAGTTCTCAGACTGACCCTTCATGACCTGGATCCAGTCCACCTTTCCAGGTTTAATGCACATTATTCCTCTTCATACATTCCATATATTCAGGCTCAACTGACCTATGTTCTAATCCCTAAATCTGGAATTCCATCTCTCATCTCAATACCTTTGGACATCGTACTCCATGAACAGAATGCAGTTCCTCCTAACCTCTCTTTCTGAGAATCCCTGCCTTCCTTTAAGGGTTAGTTCTTGTGCTATCTCCCAGGGGAAATCTTTCCCCATCCCAATAGTTGTTAGTGCTCTCTTCCTCCTACTCAAATGCTCATGTATATACTTCTTAACTTACAAATTGTACTTCCTCTCCCCCAAGTAGAATGTAAGGTCATGGGGAGTGGATTCTTTTCTTTAAATATTCTCAACTCCTGGTATAATTCCATGTACATCGTAAATACTTGGTAAATACTTGTTGTAATGAACTGGATAGAAAAAAATTGAACACCTCTATCTTCTTTCTGCAAGTCATTTATCATTATCACATCCACGCAGAGCAAAGGTACATTATCTATTCTTTAATTCTGCCTTTTCCTTCCACTATAGCTTTAAAAATCATTTTGTTATATTTCTTTACTTGCAAATCACAGCTCACTTTGAACATAAGCACTCCCAAAACAGTTTTTACAGAGCTATACCATACTCTTATATCCATGCTGTTACACAGAATTGCTTACATTTTCTGTAATATTTTTAAGAATCCAAGTTGATTGTTGATTCCCTGTACATACACATATGGCACAAAACAAATACTATTTTTTCCTCATTGAAATTGTTACTCTTTGTGTCGTTCTTAAGCATGCTGCATCCCTCCTAGTTAATCTGCATGGTAACATCCATGGGTTCCTATCTATCTTTTCTCTGTACAATTACAACCTATTTTTTTTCCAAATTGAGAATAAATATCACACTCATACCATGCCCCAGTGTTCCTTTCATTGCTACTCCAGAAAGTTCTTCTGTAAATAAGAATCAAGTCCAGAACAGAATTTCCCTTTGTTGGTTCCTCCACCCTTTGAAAGATGAAATTATCACTAAGGCAAGGGAAGATACTATTATTAGTTGACCCATTTTAAGAAAATATTAAGTAGATATTTGAATAAATTAAGTCACTCATTATTATTATATCATACCTCTCTGTCAGACTTGTTATACGTTTCATAAATGTCTCATTTCTTTCCTCTTTCTGCCCAGGAGGACTGTGGTTTATTCCTATGAGAAAATCACTTCTGTTTCTCCCTCCACTGACCTTTACCCAAATACTGTCCATCATGGCAGAAAAATAAAGAGAATCTAATAAGATGGAATTTAATAAGGGTCTATGATAGTGGGGTTAAAAGAATTAGTTTTACAAGTATAAGATGTAGAAGAACTGGCTAACAATAGTCCATTCCCTGTCATCTCATTAAGTTGATGAAGGAACTCTCAGTTTGACCAATGACTTCCTTGATCCAAGCTCTCCCCAAAATAAAAGGTCATTTCTTCTATTCTGTTAAATACTTTAGTACTGGATGAATTAAATTTGTTTTTAATGGTTCTCTTTTCCCACATGACTGTGATGAATTAGAAACTATTTTTCCTGGAAGCATTCCAAGATGTTTTACATAATTTTTGCAAATATGTAAGTTTTAAGAATGTCAATATATCTTCATTTCAGTATAAAATGAAATAGCTGGATTTAATTTCTTTCTTTAAGAAAGTAAGCCATGTGAGGACAAATAATGTCTGTTATAAAGAATTATACTTGCTAACATTTATATTTTACTATCTAAAAATATAATCTCTAAGCTTTGAAGTATGTGTATTTTGTGTTTAGTCAGAAGTCCTACAGAAGAAGACAGCTTAAGTGCTCCAAAACTGAAGATTGTTTCTAGGTAGATTAGTTTAAAAATGATTGAACAGCTTGATTTATATAATATTCCCTTTATCTTTTTCATACTCATTTGATCTTTTATTGAAGATTGATGATAATCTTATAATCACTTCCACTGATATTAGTTTATAAAGCCTTCTAGATGCTTTCATGTATATGTATACCATGACAGAGATAAATCAGCATTTTTTTCTTTTCCACTTTTTATTTTCCTATAATATTTAATTAATGGCCTAATAAGATGCGACACTTGCAGAATAATTATAAATGGTCCTTTCTCATACATGTGATTACTAATTAATTATTTAATAAATAATCTTAATGATAATATATAGTTTAATATTCTATATTTTTATATAATAATATATATTTATAAATATATTATATATTTAATTTTAATGATAATAAATAAATAATAAACTATTTAATAAAATAATTTAATTAATTAATTAAACATTAATTAAGCTGATGGGAGCAGTAGATTTAAATTTCAGCAAGATATTTGACAAAAAAACCTTATCAAATCCCTGATAAGAAGGAGAAAAAAGAAATGGATGGTAATACAACTCTATAGATTTTAAGCTAGCTAATAGACTAGACTGAAAGAACAATGATTAATGCCAACCTGGTGGAAGGTCTCTACCAGTATCTTCCAAAGTTCTGTCCTTTGTCTAGTCAGTTCAACATATATATTGCTCACTTGAATGAAAGCATACATGTCATGCATATCAAAACCGCTGAAGACATAAAGCTGAGAGGAATGGCAAACATAATGGATAGCAGAATTAGCATCCAACAAATAGGCTAGACTCAATAGACTAAAATGAGTCAAATTAAGCAAGATGAAATTCAGAAGAGATAAAAGTAAAGTCTTATGCTTGACTTCAAAAACCCAAATTCATAAGTATAGTGTAGGGAAATATAATTAGCGGTTTCTATCAAAAAAGACCAGGCATTAGTTTATTACAAGCTCAATATGAGTTCACAGTGTGACATGGAAAAGCTAAGGCAGCCTTGGGACACTATAATAGAAATATAATTTATAGATCAAAGCTGAGAGTAGCACTGTCCTCTGCCCTGAGCAAAATTTGTCTGAGTATTGTCTGGGTCCCAGATTTTGGGAAAAGCAATGGAAAACTGGAGTACATACAGCAGAGGGCAACCATGCTGTTTCAAAGACCTGAAATAATGCCATAATAGCATTGGTTGAAGGAATTGTGATATTTAGCCTACTGGGGGATATGATAGCTGTCTTCATTTAGAGAGGTAGAGTGGTGCTGTGGAATGTGTACTCAATTAAGTCCATCAACTATCTGGCATCCCTTTCATCATTATCATTCCTCTGAACTCATGGTTTGTGATTCTATTAAGCAGAAGCCCAAAGTCTTTAAATGTTGTTGTAAATTGTTCTCCTAGTTCTAACTTCACTTTGCATATGATCAGAGAGATCTCGCCAGCTTCCTATGAAACTATCCATTTCATCCTTTCTTATTCCATTCCATTAATATACACCATAATTTGTTCAGTTATCCTCCAATAAGTGGTCACCACTTTGATTTCCAGTGTGGAGCTACTACAAAAAAAAAAACCTGACATATATTTTGTACATATCAGTCCTTTTCTTCTTTCTTTGATCTCTTTGCCCTTTTCTAACCCTCGCAGTGGTGTTCCCAAATCAAAGGATTTGAGTAGTTTAGTCACTTTTAGTGCAGAGTTCCCAAATGCCTTCCAGAATGGCTTTACCAATTCATACCTCACCAACTATGCATTAGTGTTTCTGTTTTCACTTAGCTCCCCCAACATTTGTCATTTTTCTCTTTTGACATCTTTGGCAACATGATTGGCATGAAGTAGAACCTCAGAGTTGCTTTGATTTGTTTTTCCCTAACTGGTAGTGATTTGGAGCATTTTATACAGTTGTCGTTAGCTTGGGTTAATTCCTTTAAAAATATCCAATTCACATCCTTTAACTATTATCCCTTGTGAAAAATGGTTCTTAGTTTAATAAATCTGAATCAATTCCTTATATATGAAATCTCTATCAGAGAAACTTACTCAAAGATTTTTTCATGTTTCCTGCTTCTCTTCTAACTTTTACATTTGTTTGTGCATTTTTTTTAATTTTACGAAACCAAAATTGGCCAATTTATACTCCATGTTCATCTCATGATTAATCTCAGGATTAATCATGAACTCCTCCCTTCTACATAGATCTGAAAAATAATTCCATCCTTGCTTCTCTAATTTGATTATGATGTAATTTTTTTTTGCATTTGTCCTGTATCCATTTAGAATTTATCTTGTTATATGTATGAGATCTTGGTCTATACTCAGTTTCTACCATTCTGCTTTCTGGTTTTCCCAGAACCTTCTTAAAAGAGTTCTTGCCTAACTACCAGAGAAGAAAAAAGAGAATAAGTA
The DNA here is from genome assembly GCF_028583685.1 of Petaurus breviceps papuanus. Taxonomy (NCBI): domain Eukaryota; kingdom Metazoa; phylum Chordata; class Mammalia; order Diprotodontia; family Petauridae; genus Petaurus; species Petaurus breviceps. The sequence continues at coordinate 91,360,986 of NW_027186296.1, read as the reverse complement.
ATTGTGAGCCTTTTGTATGTATACTAATGTCCAGAGAGAGAGACTTTAGTAAAGCTTACTACTATGTGCTAGGCACTGTGCTAAGTACTGGGCATATGAATAAAAGGAAACAAGATAGTTCCTGCATTAAAAGAGCTTAAATGCTAATGGGAAAGATAAACACAAAAACTATAGAAAGTTTAATTGAGAGAGTACACATGCTGGGTCATGAAGAGAAACTGCAAGAAGTGACTTGGAGACATAATTCCAGGCAAGATAAGGCAAAAGTCTCACCTTTTGGTGAGGATCCAGGCAAAGGATGCAGAGATAGAGCCAAAATCCTAGGCAGTTGGTGGCACAATGGATAGAGCACTGAGCCTAGAGTCAGGAAGAATTGAGTTTAAATCCAGTCTCAAGACACTGACTTGCTGTGTGATCCTTGGCAAGTCACAATTTCTACCTGCCTTGATCTTCTCAAATGTAAAATGAAAGAAAATAATAGCATCTATCTCACAGGGATACTGTAAGAATTGAATGAGGTAATATTTGTAGAATTTCATAACTGATTCAAAATTTGATAATACACCAGACTCTACTTGAGCTTGCCCAGAGGTGGCCTCGAGGATATAATAGCTCCTATCTCATGGCCTACTTCTTTCAAGGTTTTGGAGGCTGAACAAACACTAATACTGCATGATTACAATCCTCTCTTACTATCTCCATCTTAGTAGACTAATGAAGAATAAGCCTCTCCCATCCCAGCTCTCTACCTTCTCATTTCCATCTGCTTCAATTATACCTTATTAGTGTCCTACTCCAGATTTGCCTGTCTGTCGTGCCCTTGGGAACTCTCATTCCATAATTAACAAACTTCTTTTCATTTTAAATCCCTTCCTCTTTACTTACATTCTTCAACCACTCACTTAGTCCTGACTCCTTACAGATGATAACTGCATCCCTGGATATCCTCTCAAATACTGGCTAGAGTTTTAGCCCCTAGTCTTTCACTTATGTGCCCAGAAGGGACCTTACTCAGTGGTATCAGAAGGGACCCATGTACTAGACCATGTTTAACTAAATTAATCTTCAGAAGACATAACCTCCATTTTTTTGGTGGGGAGGAGGGTCAAAACCTTTGATTTTATTGTCATAGGGATATCATTGTAAGGAAAAGATCCACAACTGGTCTCTATAGATATAGGTAGTTGCCTAGTGCACCAAGAAGTACACAGGGTCACAGAGAGCATGTGTCAGAGGCAGGACTTGAACCCACAAATTCCTGACTTTGAAATAGGCTTTTAAAGTACTATTCCATACCAACTTTCAATAATTTTCTGCATAGGATAAAAATTTGAATAAGCTTATGAAATTTAAGAAACAGAAAATAAGATAAGCATAAAATTTCAATAATAGAAAAGGTTTTGAGCATCAAAATAGCAGTTATTTCATAATATATAATTCAATATAGAAAACAGATTGTCATGTTTTAATAATGACCTTTGTATTAGAAATGCATCTACCATTAACATTTGATATTAATACCATGTTTTGAAATCCAATATATTTTAGAAATTAATGCCATACATTCATATTTAAAAGACTTTGAAACTTTTTACTCATTCTTTTGCAGCAGAGCTGGATAATGCTTATGGTGGATCTTAAAAGAATTATCAATGTGCAGTCAATTTGTTTTCATAATCTCTGAATCAAACACAAAAAAATTAAGTTAAAATACCTTTTGTACCGAACTCATTTTGAGAGAATTCCCTTTTGGTACTGTACTTCAGGGAAAAAGCAATAAATGCATTTTAAATCCAATTGTCTAAAATGTGTACTTCATGAAAGTTCTAGTAGTATTCTGTTGCTGTCAGCATGAGCAAATGCATTTTTATGCTGAACAAGCAACTCTCACACCATCAGGCTGTGGCCTTTTGTTTGGCAAACTTTATAGGGTGATAATTTCACAGCCTAGACTCTCTCTAGGAGGATTGCTTTATAGATAAATACTTTACTTCAGCTATTCATCTAAGGTGTAATAGCAAGAGAGGGAAAATTTTCTCATTATTGATATTAAAACATTTTTAAATGTTAAGTAATATACGCCCCCCCAAAAAAAGAACACCAAACCCAGTGTCTTTCACAGCTTTGAGTCAATGAGGCAGGTACATGGTAAGTTCATAGAGCAATGGGCCTAGAATTAGAATGATGTGATTTCACATCTAGCCTGAGATACTATCTTTGCTGTTTGACCCTGAGCCAGTCACTTCACTATTCTCTGCCTCAAATTCCTCAACAGTAAAATGGGAATAATAACAGTACCTACCTCACAAGGTTGTTGTATTATATATATATATATATATATATATATATATGTGTGTGTGTGTGTGTGTGTGTGTGTATGTATGTATATATATATGTATGTATATGTATATACACATATACATATATATACACACATATATATGTATAGGCAGAGGGCACAGTATGAGCTAAATATGAAGGGATAATATCTAAAAAATAAAATTAAGGGGTAAGAGAGGAATATATTGGGAGAAGGAACAAGGGGGAGAGGTAGAAAAGGATAAATTATATCACATAAAAGAGGCAAGAGAAAGCAGTTACAATGGAGGGGAAGGTTAGGGATGTGAAAGGTAATGAGTCAACCTTAATCTCATTGGATTTGGTTTAAGGAGGGAATAACATACAATCTCAATTGTGTAGCTTACCCTACAGGAAACTAGGGAGAAGGGGAGAAGGTGGGGGGGGGGTGATGGAAGGGAGGGCAAGGGTAGTCAGAAGTAAACACTTTTGAAAAGGGACAGGGGCAAAGAAGAATACAATAAAAAGGGGAGCAGCAAAGGATGGAGGGAAATATAATTAGTCTTTCACAATATGACTACTATGAAAATGTTTTGCATGATTGCACATATATAACCTATATTGAATTGCTTATATTCTCAATGGGGGTGGGTAAGGAGGGAAGAAGGGAGAGAATCTGGAATTCAAAGTTTTAAAAACAAATTTTAAAAATTGTTACATTCAACCAGGAAATAAGATATACAGGCAATTGGGTATAGAAATCTATCTTGCCCTACAGGAAAGTAAGGGATAAGGTGTTACCATAAGGGGGGCTACAAAGAGGATAGAAGGGAGGACAGACTGGGGAAGGGGTAATCAGTACGCACGCCATCTTGGGGTAGAGTCGGGGAGAGATGGGGAGGAAATTTGGAACTCAAAATCTTATGGAAATGAATGCTGAAAACTAAAAATAAATAAATAAATTTTGGAAAAATGAAAAAAAGAAAGAAAACCATTTAAAAAAGAATCACACTTTAATATGTAGTCATTTCATAAAACAAATTCATGTCATGGAGGAAAAGAAGAAAGGAAAAAACGAAGTAAAAAGGAAGGGAGGATGAATGGAAGGAAAAGAAGAAAGGAGGAAGAAGGTGGGAGGAAAGAGGAGAGAAGGAGAAAGGAAAAAAAAAGACAACTCTTTATAAGAAATTAAAATTGAGAACAAAAACATGACCCTTTTTGTAACTAATTTTGATACCAGTCCTTTGGGATTCAAGTAAAAAGCTGAGATTAAAAATTCTACATCACTATCCAAACATTATTAGTTTTATTTATTTTCTTAACAAAAACTTGTGGCATCCAAGTGATTCCAACTCATCTCCTCAACCAAAAAATTCATACATTGATGGCCCAAAATATGTTTCACCATATTTCCAGTAGTATAAAATGTTCTGAAGACAAATTAAATGTAAAAAGACATGGGATGAGAAAAACTCAATAAAATGAAGTGAAAAAAAGAAATTATGTATGTGAAGGATTGAAAGAACCATGAGAAGATGTATAAAGTAATCCAGAGTGAAGAAAGCAGAGCCAGGAAGACTAGTGCCGACCTTCTAAGGGAAGAGAAAGAGTTTTTGCCTGGAGCAGTGCTTCATAAAAACCTATTGACTGATTGTTTGAAAATGATATATACAATAACAACAAATAAAAAGAAGAAAAACAAAAGCTGTGCTCTGAGATTTCTTAGTTTTCTTCAAATCTTGGTTCAGACACCTCCTTCTATATAAGCTCTTTCCTAGTCTCTAGAGGCTAGTTGTTTTGCTTCCCCTCCAAAAAAAAATCACCTTGTATTTACTTTATATATAGATAGAAGGGTTCAGTATTTAAATGCTTTTGTATGCACTGCCTTTTCTAATAGTATATGAGGGCAAGTTTTGCTCCACTTTTGTTTCTATATCCTGGGTGCTTGTCAGAATCATGTTTTATAAATGCTTACTGATTATTCATCTTGACTAAGCTTAAAAAAGAGATGAGAAAAATAACTTTTCTTCTCAGAGGTAGGGGACTATAGCTTTGGAACACTGTGAACACCTCCAGATTCAGCTTCTGTATTGGTTAGTTTTGTTGAATTTTTTTCCCCTTGTTCATATTCTTTGTGAAATTAACAGAGAAGGGGAGTTGATGGAAAAACAAAAGATGCCAATAAAATTTTTAATAAAAAAATAAAATAAATTGTATGCAAAATTGTATGCAAAGTCATAAAATGTAGCATGCATTAAAAATATAACTTGCTATCACTTCCCAGACCAATCTCCACAATGCTGGTCAAATTAAATTCCTAAAACACACAATTAGGAGAACTCCTGATCAATTTAATGAGTCCCTCAATAAAATTCATTAAATTGAAGGCTTTGGACAATACCATCAGAAGGAAAATTTCAATGGAGGTACATAAGAATTCTAGCCTCCTTTTGAAATGGCACAGGGAACACTTATGAAACTGGTAAGTCATTAAAAGGATAGAGTTCAGAACTCAGTCAGGAATCAATTTGAGTTTAAATCGTGCCTCAGACACTTCTTAGCTGTTTGAGCCTAGACAAGTCACTAAAATGTAAAAAAAAATACACTAAAAAGGCTCAGTTTCCTCATATAAAATGGTAATAATAATAGCACCTACCTCATAGAGTTGTTGTAAAGAGAAAATGACTTAACATGTCCAGTATTTTACAAATTTAAAGTGCTATAGGAATGAGGGCTATTATCATTATTAATCTCTGATTCATTTCTAGTGACTGCGACTGCCTCCACGATAACTGGCAATTAAGAATAAGAAATGGGCTCTAGTCAGAAGAACTGCCTCTTTCCCAGATTTTACAGAAATAAGCTGTGATATTGTCCCTTTCCCCTCCACACCCTTTTTTGTTTTGTTCTCTCTCCCAGGGCCTTCCAAACCAAAGTATGAAGAGCAAAAAATACTTTCATATGGTAAGAGGTCTATCCTTGCCCAGGGGAGCATTAGGAGGAGTCCCTGGATCTTCAATTACTTCTTATTCTCAATTTCCTTTTTTTCCTTTCTGAGGACAGAACAGAGCCTAGCATCCCCAAGAATGAATTTTCTAAGCAAGTAAAAGAGTTTCCAAGAGAATTATTAAAATTCTCAGAACTTCTGAACAGGGCTACTTCTTTTGTTATATTTTCCAAACAATCTTGAATAACCTTGATGAACAGGATATACTTTGTTCTAAAAGAGTCTGTAAGATAGCATTTTGTTTTTCTTAATTGTTTTTCCCCTTATCAACAAACAATAACAACAGAGGGATCTTTTATTGTCTATATCTTTTGATAAATTGTGAAATATGGCACTATAACTTGTAAAAGCTTAAACTCTTACCAAAGGTAAGAACTTGAATAAATTCAAAAAGAGTTCTCAGTAGTTCAAGGATTCATCCACTTAACCTTTGAGAGGGAGGAGTTTTCATCATTCTTAGAGGAGGAAAAAGGAACTTTACCTAGCTTTCCCAATAGAAGAAGAATTAAAACCATGCCGTGGACATAATTTTGACCACAACCACAACCACCACCATTTTTGGATATATACTTCCTTTTTACCTACACCTCACAGAATTCCTAGTTTCATTTCAAGTCAACAAGCATTTATGAAGCTCCTACTATGTGCTAATCACTGAATAAACAAACAAAAAAGGTCAAAAATAGCCCCTGACCTCAAGGAGCTCACAATCTAATGGGGGAGACAAAAGGTAAACAATTCTGTACAAAGAAAACATATACAATAAACTGGATATAATCTCAGAATAAAGGCACCAGCATTAAGGAGAAAAAGTTTCTTGTAAAAGATAGAATTTTAACTGAGACTTGAAAGAAGCAAGGGAAGCCAAGCATAACTTGAATGACATTTCTTACTTAAACCACTCCTGGTTCTCCCTTTCCCCCATTATAAGCATTTTTCCTTATTAAGGTTATTTTGTAAAACTTTGTAATTTCCTATTTAGATAATTACAGATCTGTTCAAGGAAGCTATACAATATTCAATATCTTGATGCAATTAATATAATACCATCCTCAAACAGAACTGTCAGGAGGCCTTCACTATAGAGAATACCTCTCCAATTCAGACTCTACTGGATCTTTTCCAACAGAATGGCAAATTCCTTTTCAAGCATCACCTTTTTTTCAATATTGACAGGGTCAGACTTTGGCATTTTCCTCTCCTTCAGATACTATTTATATTGGTCTCTCAATGCCTTAAAATTTCATCACACTCATCATGGATCTATTCTCATGAATTTTGAGCCAATCCAACCACTTGACATCTTTATTCTCTTAAACACTATTTCTTTCTCCTTCAGATGTATACCTGAGACTATGATGTTAGGGTACAAATGTGTCCTTGCTATGGCAATTTACAGAGGCAACACTTCCAATATGGAGTATGTCCTCTTTTTTATTATGTTTATACAATGTGGCAAGGAGTTCACAATACTTTTACACATTCTCTTTAATTCAGTATAGAACCACACTTTTTGTTTTTTTTATTTTGTTCTCTCTTTTTTATTTTTTAGTTTACATCATTCATTTCCACAAGATTTTGAGTTAAAATTTTTCTTCCCATTTTTCCCCTACTCAACACCCCAAAATAATGTGATCACACTGAATATCCCCTCCCCCAATCTGTTCTCTTCCATATATATCTTCACCTATCCCCCATCTCTCTTTCCAGGTGGATCTCTATGCCCCAGTGCCTGTATATCTTATTTCCCAGGTGCATGTAAAGTAATAGTAATAAAAGCATATATACATACTTAAACATTTGATTTTAAATCTTTGAATACCAGATTCTTTCCCTTCCTCCCTTGTCACCCACCCTTACTGGGAAGATAAGCAATTCAATATAGGTTGTACATGTGTAGCTAAGCAGAATATTTACATAGTAGATATATTATAAAACACTGACTATATTTCCTTCCATCCTATCCCACCCCTCACTTGTTCTATTTTCTACTTTGATCCTGTCCCTTTTCAAAAGTGGGTAGTTCCAACTTCCCTCCCCCCATCCTTCCCTCCCTTCCATTATCCCCCATCTCATCCCCTTTCCCCCTACTCTCCTATAGGGTGAGATACCCTATATAGTGTGTATGTCATTCCCTCCCTAAGCCAAATTCAATGGGAATAAAGTTGACTCATTCCCTTTTGCCTTCCTGTTCTTCCCCTCCATTGTAACAGTTTTAACTTGTCTCTTCTATATGAGATAATTTACCCCATTCTGTCTCTCCCCATCTCCTCTCATTATATTCCTCTCTCACTTCTTAATTTCACCTTTTAAGTATCATCCCTTCCTATTCAATTGGTCCTATGCCCTCTATGTATACCTGTAGCCATATGTACAGACATATGTATTCATAAGCTCATATACCCTCCTATATAGACATACATATGTGTGTATACATATATATACACATTTCTATTCCCTTCAACTATTCTCATACTGAGAAAAGTTTCATAAGTTACAATTATCCTTTTTCCATATAGAAATATAAAGTGTTCAACTTTGATAAGTTCCTTATGATTTCTTTTTCCTGTTTACCTACTCATGCTTCTCTTGTTTCTTATATCTGAATGTCAAGTTTTCTATTCAACTATGATTTTTTCATCAAGAATGCTTGAAAATCCTCTATTCCACTGAATTACCATATTTCCCCCTGAAACATGGTACTCAGTTTTGCTGGGTAGGTGACTCTTGGTTTTAATCCCTGCTCCTTTGACCTCTGGAATATCATATTCCAAGTCCTTCAATCCCTCAATGTAGAAGCTGCCAGATCCTGTGTTATCCTGATTGTGTTTCCACAATATTGAAATTGTTTCTTCCTGACTGCTTTTAATATTTTCTCCTTGATTTGGGAATTCCAGAACCTGCCTATAATATTCCTGGGAGTTTTCTTTTTGGGATCTTTTTCAGGAGGTGAATAGTGGATTTTTTCAACCTCTATTTTGCCCTCTGGTTCTAAAAACATCAGGGAAATTTTCCTTGAGAATTTCTTGAAGGATGATTTCTAGGTTCTTTTCTTAATCATGACTTTCAGGTAGTCCAATAATTTTTAAATTATCTTTCCTGTATCTATTTTCCAGATCAGTGATTTTTCCAATGAGATATTTCACATGGCCTTTTATTTTTTCATTTGTTTGGATCTGTTTAATAATATCTTGATTTCTCATAAATTCACTAGCTTCCATTTGCTCTAATATAATTCTGAAGGAATGATTCTCTTCAGTGAGCTTTTGAGATTCTTTTTCCATCTGGCAAATTCAGCTTTTTAAGGCATTCTTCTCCTCCTTGCCTTTTTGAGCCTCTTTTGCCATTTGAGTTAGTCTATTTTTAAGGTGTTACTTTCTTCAGTCAGGTTGTTTACTCTTATTTCATAATTTTCTTGCATTGTTCTCATTTCTCTTCCCAATTTTTCCTCCATTTCTCTTATTTGGTTTTCAAAATCCTTTTTAAGCTCCTCTATGGCCTTTAACCAGCTCATATGTTTTCTTGGAAGCTTTTGGTACAGGAGTTCTGACTTTGCTGTCTTCCTCCTGTTCCATGCTTTGATCCTTTTTGTCTAATTATACTCTAGGAGTCTAATGTCAGCTTGCTCTGTTTGCTTTGCTTCCTTTGCTTGATCATGTTGCCACTCAATTACTTGACTTTTGAGCCTTTTTGCCGCAATAGAACTCTGCTGCCAGAAAGGGGAGCTTTGCCCCAATTGCTGGTGTTTTTGCAGCTACTGGAGCTATTAGTTGGGTGCCCTCTCTGAAGCCTCAAAACTCTCTGGCAAACTGGTCACTCACCTCAGGACCTCCACCCTAGATAGCGATCCAGATCGGAGCAGGTTAGAGCAAGAGCGATTAGCCCTCAGACTGGTTGCTTGGTCCCCCTACAATCTGCAGGCCAGGAGCTCTGAAGCAGCACTGCCACAGAGCCTCAGCTGCTTCTCACCCCAGGGGCAAAGGCTGGACCACACTCCTGACCTCCCCATTCCCACAAAGTCTACACTGACTTCTCACTTTGTCTTTGGCATCTATGGGTTGATAATTCTGGAAAGCACCACAGCTGCTGGTGATCTGAAGTCCCTCCAGCTGGTGGCTGGTCAGGCTGCCCTGAGGCTAAACCTTTCAGCTCACACTGGGCTAGGCTCGGCTCCCAGAGCGCTGTGCTGGCCCCTTCCTGCTGCCCTGTTGCTGTCGTCAGTGGGAGGTTAGCTTCTCTGTCATTTTGTGGGTTCTGTAGCTCCAAAGTTTGTCTAGAGTCATTTTTTACATGAATTGGAGGAGATGGAAGCTGGAGCCACATGGAAGTCCTGTTTCTACTCTACCATCCTGACTCTGCCCCCTGTAACCACACTTTAATTACATTGTATATTAAGGTTACCTGTGAACAACAATCCATTTTTTAAACATAACATCTATAAGTTTTCAAAGGAGTTTGAATCAAATGAGTTTCCAGGATATTGAAGCATGTTATAGACATGAACAGTGGGCAAATTTCTTAACTTTTCATGATATTGGCATGCTTAAAGGTTGTTATGAAATATCCCTTATCTATTTGGAAGTTTCTATAATTCTGGAACAATCCTGCTTCTCAACATATCAACATAATGATCAGAGTGCAACATTCCTTCAGTGGGTATAAACTTCCATGCCCATTGTAAATTAAAAAAAAAAAAATCCCCCAAACATTTTAACAGATGTTTTATGTTCTGATGAATATTCTAGGTTTTATGGCTCATCTGGTTTCTGACAACATTTTTGGTATAACCTCAAATTAAAAATTGAGTGTTGTAAGTAAAAATTACATCTTTCTAACCATTAGTACTCTGATGTTATTACTGCCTTGTCCATTATAACTTTTTTTCTTCAAAGTAACAATTACCAGCTAATTTTTACTGGCCTTCTTTCTCTCCTTCCAACTTTTAGAAGTCTATGCTGAAGAATTCATAACTACCCCTCCAGCTGCCAGGTCCCTATAAAGATCCTAGTTTGTTTTCTGAAGATTATGAGGGCTCTTTTGTAACCATGATTTGTTAGTTCTTGGTGCTGTTTTTTTGTTGTTTCTAGGCAGAGATGTAGTTACTAATTTTGTTTCATTATGGTCTTGAATGATCTTTAAAATGCTTAATGTTCTCACATCAATAGCTAATACTATGTCTCTGAAATTCATACCTTTCCTTGGAGAATATTCATTCTTAAACACCATAGAATCAAAAGAAAATGAAAGAGAGTAATGAAATATGTATGTGGAATGAAAACCAGCACTTAATTGACTGTGAGCTAATTACAGATGGAGAAAGCAGTTCAATTTGGTTTAAGTTGGTCAAGGTGAAATGTTCTAAGTCAGTCTAACGTCAACAGAAGTACACATTCAACCAAAGTTATCACAAAATGAAACCATATCAAAATTATGGTTTGTCCCCATATGCCACAGTATATGTTGTCAATATAGGTTTTCTGTTTGATTATAATACTTAAAAGTATCTTACAAACATTTGTAAAAAGTGCAATGTTTGTGATAAAACCAAAGATTTGTTAAATGCTGTCTTTGTAACCACATTTATTCTTAATTTCATTCTCTAGATTTTCTTTTTATTTGGAGTTCTATGTCAAAGCTAACATCACCACAATATATTTTATTTACTAGGGGTAATGAAGCATATTTTTTGTTTCATTTGGGCACCATCAATGTCTAATTTAAAAAGGGAAGATGACTGAACATATCTTCTTTTTAAGTAGTGCCAAAAACTCAGTTAACTGTTACTCAAGTAAATAACTGGGTTTTGTTTTTTTTAATGGAAAAAGTCCAAGGAGATTTTAAATACCAAGTATTTCTAAATCAGCCTTCCTGAACCCCATGGAAAAACCAAAAATAGCTCTTAAGGACAAAAAGCCACTCCAATTATTAATCATTTACAAATATTAGATTTGTAATTTTATAATTTATAATTGCTAAAAAAATCTGCTTTAAGCAATAATATACCTCCAAAAATAAAAATCAACATTGCCAAAATTTGTTATGTGAAAAGCTAGAAAACCTATGTTATTATTACAAATACAGGAGCACATATAATTTTCACTAGAAAACAAAATAAATAATACCTTGCTATTCAAACTAAAAACGATATGCAATATATTTTATATGGCTTCCATGAAAAAATATTCTCAAACTCAATATCCTTTAGAGATTAATGGAGACAAATTTTGCCATGTTGCTTTTTCTTCCCATGTACATACAAGGAATCAAATGTCAAGACTGATGAAATTGTGTTACTGAAATCAACAATGTAAAGTATTTAAACCTAACTCCTGAAGTTTTTTCTTGTCTAAAATTTCTAATTAGGTAATGGTTTGAGTGAATAAGAAAGAACCAGATCACTAAGTTAGAGGTGAGGCAAAAATAATATTAAAACTGTGCACAATCAGAAGTCCTAAGGACAAACAGAAGTATCTGCCTTCAACTTCCAATATTTTCAGCAGGTTCCTCTTATTTTTATCTAGCCTTGAAGACCTGGTGTTAGACTTACAAGGGCTGGTGTGCTATACCATTCTTGTTCTGTATCCATACATGCAATTTAGACTGGGTTTTGACCTAGAAAGCTGCATGAATTGAATTCAAGAGCCCACCTCCAAACCTGGATACATGCGTTTTGAGCCCACTTGTTAGGAAAAGAATTACAAAAGAGGTAGTTCAAACTTGGGGTCTTGCTGAGGGTGGATATGTTTTAGCTGCCATGAACTCACAGCCACATAGAAGCAGACATGGGAAAGGAGGCCAACTGTCTGCCCACTTGACTCTGGATATAGCTTGAAATTCCTTCATGATTCATCGTCAAAAGGGAAGAGAGGGTAGGAAGGGGCCTTTCCTTTTAGATATCTGCTAAATCATGAACTCTTCTGAATCTGTAGTCAATGTGGGGGATTTCAACCTTTGGTACCTTCTCTTTTAGGTAACATGAATAGATACCTCAGCACCTCCAAAACTCTAGCGCTACCAGCATGGCCCTTTGGACACACTTGTCCAATTTCTCTTCTTGTTTTTGCCTTCTCTCCATTTTGACTTCCTCATAAACACATTCAGGACCATGATGTTAAAGTCCAAATGTAACTATTTCAAAGTCATTGATGGAGAATATATAGAAATATTTGAAAGATGACTCCCATTTGTCATCTATCTGTTGTCTTCTATCCAATTTCATCCTTAAATGCCCTCAGTATGACTTCACTTAATTTTCTCACCAAGTTTTCTATAAAACTTTCTGTCCAATGTGTCTTACTTTTTTATGAGATGGAATTACTCATACTTTTTGCCCATTCACCTCTATAAGATTTTATAAATGAGTTTATATTCCAAACCAGCAATTCCCTTGGCTGTCATCTTTCTCTTCCTGGCAAAGAGATTCAGAATTTATAGCTTTGGGCATTTTATAGGTTCTTTTGGACATTATGGAGGTTTATATTATTATACATATTTAGGAAATGGTAAAACTATCCATTGATGGATGGTCTTAAATTAATTTACCATTTTTCGTCAACAACTTATATAAATAGGTCAGGATGGAGTGGCATTATTTTTATATCATCTTGTCTCATTTTTTATTTCTTCCATTAGTTTGATATGAATGTGATCTTTAGCAAGTTGGTGGCTTTTGGTTTGACTTTACATAGCCATAGTGAGGACTTCCATATTGGTAAGAAAACATTTCATTTTAAAATGTAATCATACTGGTTTTTTTTGTGATGTTATTTGGTGTTGACCATCTCCACATTCTTTCTTCAAAGTATTTATCATCGATAGACATGAGGATTCTTCTGTATATAGGTCATAAAGTCTTGACCTCTCCTGTTTCTCACTTCTGAACCATATTTTCCAATATGTCTTTTCCCACCTTCCCAAATCTACTTTTACAATGAGGTAATTGAGTATGAAAACATAAATTAATTTAATTTGGAGGTTATTATATTCTTCCCAGAATTTCTCTACTTCCTCATCCTCTGCAACACATTGGCACATAAGCAGAAATTATTTTTATAGGGATCTTTTTTCAAAGATGCTGAAATAGGAGATGATCAACTATCCCATGAAATGACGTCTCCTGTTATCTCTGGAAGTATGTTAAAACTAACTTCTCTATCTGTCTCTCAATGGCAAGCCTACAAAGTCTTCCTTTTAACTGCATTTTTATTCTGGTTTCTGGTTTCACTTATACAAAAATGCAAGATGGTTATAACTCAGTTCTTGAGAAAGTATGCCCACTTGTTCACTGGACAAGGAGCTCACATTTAGAGTACCAACTAGGATAATATTTTACAAAGCTATGATTCTTAGTACACCCTCCCCCTTTTCCTACCACCTAGCTATAATTACCAAAGAAGCAGAAGGGGATCACAAAGAACTGAAGGTCATTTTGAATTTCTCTTTGTTTCATGAATTGACATGGCCAAAGTATTCATCAGCAAGTGTCAAATCTACTAGTGAAGAGTCTCTCAGTGCTTAGCTTCGCAAGTCCTTAGAAACCAGACAGTCAGCTATCAGGGCTGTATTTGAAGTCTTTCTAGAGCTTGTGCTCTCCTAGCACAAACTTAAGACAATCCTGTTACTTCAACTCATTATGAAGTCTCAGAGGAAGACTTTATGAAGCTGACAATTATGGTGAAAATAATAAGCAATCCTCTGTAATTTTTCCAGTCTTGGTGGTAAAAATATACCTAGATTGACTGAAATAGAGTCAATTTTTAATATTCAATTTTTTATTACCCTCCAAAATATGGGTTATCAAAAAGTTATCTATAAGTGGCAGGTAGCACTGGAGAGAGGGACAGGCTATACATGACAAGAAAGCCCCTCCCTCTTCTTTTGGGGCATCCATGGCTTTCTTTCAGCATATTCCTCTTTCAGAGCAGGAACTTTTTTTTGAAAACCCAAGTAGGCCTGAGATGGCGGCTGAGAAGTTTGAAAGTCCTAAGATAACTGCTCTGCCTACTCTTAGCTGGATGTTCTTAGCAATTCTCATCTGAGAAAACTGGCACTGTATACTCATCTCTTTCTCCCTGTGTTAAAGTACAGTTAAATTTGCTGCTCAAATCCTCAGATTACATACACTGACAAATCCATATAAAACTTCAATACTTTAAATCAGCTTCCTTTCTGTGTCTATCCTTCCTCTCTTCCCAATCTAACTGCTAGCATTCAAGTTAGCAGAATTGGCACAGAGATGAATTCCCTCCAGACTTTGACATACTGACTGTCACAAGTATACTGAGAAAACACTTAAGTGTCATTTATAGAAAATAGTTTTTGAAAGTGACCACAGTTCACAGCTGCAATATTGAGGGGAGAAAAAGAAAGTCATCAATTTCTTTCTTCTGTTTAATTTTGAATAGTGGCAAAGAGTTCAACCTCAAACAATTCATATTCATATTGTCTTGGTTTAGAATGCCTCAGAGATTTCTGATGCCTTCCCTCTGCTTACCATGGGTCCTGATTTTTCCTCTTTCCTGCTTATTTCATGATATCTCACTTGCTTGGCCTTCCTTCTATCTCTTTTTACCCACAGGTCCTCTCCACAAGCCCATCCCCAAAGTCAAAGGGGCAGGTATTCTGAGTAGTTTTCCCTCAACTGCAGTGTAAAGACCTTAGGGAATGCTGGCAAACTATCTGATATGAGGAAATAATTCACCACATCCTTTTGCTTCAGGTGTAAACCTTTTGACTGAGCTCCAATAGGTAAGTTACATATAAAATTTGCATTTTCCTTCCTTATCTGAATTCTGAGAGGAGTGGATAGAGATCTGCTCTTGAAACCAGGAAGATCTGAGTTCAAACACTACTACTGACACATTAAGGGCTGTGTGATTATGGGCAAATCACTGTACCTCTAAAGCTCAAGGCAGCTCCTTAAGACTATAAATTGCTGGGAAGGTACCAATCTGCTTTAGTTGAAAAAAGTCTATACCAATGAATTCACTGGTTTAGATCCTTTCAACTGACACTATTTTATTATATAGCACTATATATGTGTATAAAATTTTAATTGTAACTAAAAAATAATAGCCAGAGAAATATGAATTTTCATCAAAATAATGATACATATTTTAATAGTGCTCATCTAGAATAGATAAAATTAGTTAAAATAGGTGAATATACTTAAATTCAAAATGTCTAAGTGGAACTTAAAGAAAGATCTGAAGGAATATGAAAAGTATTTAATGAATATCAAAATTTAATACATTTGTTTTTTCACAGTGATCTAAGTGGACTGCTAATAAACATTCTTACTAATGTTTCTCCTTGGCTTCCAAAAAAAAAGGCATTCAAGATATTAAAGCACAAAAAGCTCTGCTGCATCATTTAAATGTATTTTTTTTTTCATTTAAGAATCTTCAATTCATGTTTCACTTCTTTCCTTCCACTAAAACAATGCAGGAGTTTCAGTGAAAAGAAATATAATCAGTAATATTCAAAAAGTGATCATTTCTAAGTATACTAGAAAAAATATTATGTAGTACCAAATGTATATTATATCATTCCAATATTTTGCTTAATTAAAAAAGTAAGTCAGACCGGAGCACCTGACTCTTTCGGTTGTATGTGAAATACTTTTAAAGGGGTTACTTCTAATGAAGAATTAATGTTTTCTGTCCCTAAAGTTATCCATCTAATAATTCATTTGCTGAAAGATTTTAGCCACATAATTAATTTCTGTGGCTGTATTTCCTCATTTACAAAACATGGGTTGCAATTTATATATAATACAATCACAGTGGGCAAGTAACAACTTTTTATTCATTTGTGAAATGAAACAATTGGACTACTTGATCTCTAACATATATTCTAACTCTAAAATTTTAAAGTTCATTCTATAATCCTTTCAGGAAAAATGAAATTTTTTTCAATGATTTTAAAAGTACTTTGAAAATCTCTCCAAACATTCTCCTAATCACATTTTAGAAAAACAACATGTAGACAAACATATTAATTTAAGACCATTAGGAAAATACTGATAGAAGAGAATTTATTCTTTCTTAAAATTGGGGTATAATTAGTGTTCAAAACTTTCATTAAATATTGTTCCATCAAAAGTTGAATAATTCATTTGCAAATAATTCAATTGAGTAATAACAGCTCATATTAACATTCCACTTTAATGCATACAAAATACTTTACCTCCATTATCTCTTTCAATGCTCAAGACAATCATATGGGGTTGGTGTTAGCATTATGAGAATTTTACAAGTGAGGAAAGTGAGATTCAGAAAGGCAAATGACTTATCAAGAGTTACAAAGTTTAGTTAAGTACCTGGGGTGGGATTTGAATAAAGATCTTCCTAATTCCAAATCAAAAGTTTAGTTAGGTACCTGGGGTGGGATTTGAATAAAGATCTTCCTAATTCCAAATCAAGCACCTGGTTCACTATGATTTGCCAGAGACTAGGGCTAATAATCCTAACTAGCATCATATAGCCAAAGCACTTTAATTATGTTTTCTCATTTGATTCTCACAACAACTCTGTGAAGTATATACTATTTTTAGTGGCATTTTAAAGATGAGGAAACTCAGACTGAAAGAGGTTTAAGTGTGACTGGCCCAAAGTCATAGAACTAGAAAATTATCTGAGGCAGGTATGAAACTTAGGTCTTCCTGATTTGAGGTCTAATATTTATCCATTGTACCACCAAGCTGCCTCACACAAAGAAAAAATGAAAAAGTCCCTGTCTTCGGGAACATATTACTCCTCTTTAAGAAAGATAACATAGTGTAGCTGATAGAGAACCGGTCTCAAAATCAGGAAGTCCTGGCTTCAGATCTTCAAATCTCTTATTTCAGGTCATGTGACCATGGACATCTCTTGATGTTTCTAGAGATCATAAACTACTGCACTAGTGCTGGCCTATATTGGTTGAAGTAGTTTGATTACCAGGAATTCTGTACAGCTGGGAAATCATAGGATTGGTCAGAAAAAATAATATCCTTCCCATATTCAAAGGTCTAGTCAGAGAGGCCTGTTTGCCTTTCCTCATACATGACATTCCATCTCCTAACTCCATGCCTCTCTGCACATTTTGTTCCACGTGCTTGAAATGCCCTTCCTTCCCATTTCTTATTCTCTGAAGCACTTGTTTCTAAAGGTCAAGTCAGTTGCTATCTTCTATATGATCCCTTTTCTAATCCATAGATAGCTACTACTAATCAGTCAACATTTATTTAGTGCTTACTATGGGCCAGGTACTGTGCTAAACACTAGAAATACAAAAAGAACCAAAAGACAGTTCTTGCCTGCAAAAATCTTACAGTCCAATGGGGGAGGCAACATGTAGACAAACATACAAAGCAATCTATATACAAGATAAATGGGAAATAAATAACAGAGGGAAGGCAGCAAAATTAAGAGGGATTAGAAAAGGTTCCTGTGGAAGGTGGGATTTTAGGTGAGACTCAAAGGAAACCTAGGAAATTAAGAGTCAGATCAGAGAAGGGAGAGCACTCAGGCATGGGAGGTGGCCAGAGAAAATGACCAGAGTAAAGAGATTTGAGTGTCTTGTTCATAGAATATCCAGGCAGCCAGTTTCACAGGATCATGAAAGGGTACCTCTCAGGGAGCAAGGTATAGGAAGACTATGGAAGAGAAGGTGACCAGGTAATGAAGGTATCCGAATGTCAAATAGAGCATTCTGTATTTGATCCTGGAAGCAATAGGGAGTCAGCGCAGTTTATTGAATAGGAGAGTGCCATGATCAAACCTACATTTTAGGAAAATCACTTTAGTGAATGAATGAAGGATGAATTGGAGTGAGGAGAGACTTGAGGCAGGCAGACCAACCAGTAAACTACTGCAATAATCCAGGCATGAGGTGATGAGGATCTGTGCTAGACTGGCAGCAGTGTCAAAGATGAGAAGGGGTCATACTACAAAGATATTACAAAGGTGAAACTGATAGACCTTGTCAGGAGCTTGGATATGGAAGGTGAGATATAGTGAGGAATCCAGAATAATTCCTAGGTTGCAAACCTGAAGGACTGGGAGATTGTTACCTTCCACTCTAATAGGAAAGGTAGGAGGAGGAAAGGGTTTTTTTTTTGGGGGGGGGAGGGTGGGAAAGATAATGAGATCAGTTTTAGAAAAATTAGTTTAAAATGTCTTCTGGACAACCAGGTTGAGATGTCTGAAAGGCTGCTGGAGATACAAAATTGGAGGTTAGTGGAGAGTTTGGGGCAGAATAGGTAAATTCGAGAATAATCAGCATAAAGATGGTAATTAAATCTGTGGCAGCTGATGAAATCACCAAGTAGTATAGAGAGAAAAGAGAAGGAGGCCTAGGCCAGAGCCCTTAGGGACACCTTGAATAAGAGGGTATTATTGGGAAGAGGATCCAGCAAAGGAGACAGAGAAGGAGTGGGAAAATAGGTAGAAGGAGATCCAGGAGTGAGAGTGGTATCCTGAAAACTTAGAACAAAAAAAGTATCAGGAAGGAGAGAGTAAACACACTCTCAAATGCTACAGAGACATCAGGGAGAATGAAGATTGAGAATAGGTCACTAGATTTGTCAACTAAGATATGATTAGTAACTTTGAAGTGAGTAGTTTCAGTAAAATTGTATGATCCAAAGTCAGATAATAAGGGGTGAAGAAGAGAGTGAGAAGAGAGAAAGTAGTGGTACCTCTTAATAGATGAAATTTTTGAGGAGTTTAGCTACAAAGGACAGAAGAATATATAATAGTTACAAGACATGGAAGGATCAAGTCAGGGCATTTTTTAGGATAAGGGAGACATGCACATGTATGTAGGCAGTAGGAAAGAAATCAGTAGAGAGGGAGAGAATCAAAATAAGGTAAAGAGTGGGGATAACAGAGTGGTCAAACTTTTGGAGGAAACAGGATGGAATAGGAAAACTTGAACAGGTATATAGTTTAACCTTGTTAAGGAATAATGACACTTCGTGTGAGACAGGGGTGGAGGAAAATAGAGCGGCAAAAGGCACCAGAGTGAAAGGAGATAAGGAAGAGAGAAGAGGGACTTCTTGGTGAACAATCTAAATTTTTTCTGTAAAATATGAGGCAAGGTTCTCATCTAAGGAAGTAGTGGTAAGGGAAGAAATGGAATCTATGAAGAAGGATTAAAAGGTTTTGAAGAGCTGTTGTGGAGAGTGGGATAGTGAGTTAATGAGGGAGATATAGTAGGATTGCCTAGAAGCAATGAGGGCCAAGTTGATATTGTACAGCAATTTACTAGTGCCTTCCCCTCAAATTATAATGGAATTATTTTGTACGTGTTTTGTATATACTCATACAAGTGAGTATATAGAGTATGTATAAGTAGATGTCTCGCCCAAGAGAATACAAGTTCCTTGGGGTAGGGTCTATTTACTCTTTGTACTTTCAGTGCCTGGCATTATGACTGGCAAACAGCAGGTATTTAGTAAATACTTGTTGACTGACTAATTTATGTTTGTAGGCACCAGGGAATAAATCAGTAGATAAGGAGATACTAAATATTAGAGAGAGGTGGGAGAGATGTTCAAAGAGGTAAACTGCTAGAGGAGGCAGGAGGAGAAGAGATGGGGGGTACAGTTAAGGGGATTAGCCTAAGCTAGGAAAAAGGCCAGAGACTAGAGAGCAAAGTTGGAGAGAATAGGAAATAATATCACAGAGATTTTAGGTGAGGGATATGAGAGAAGGGGAAAAAAAGAGGTGGTCTCTCTATTTTAAGAAAGGAGGATACACATTGACCTGCAAAGAAGGAGTAGGACATAGTGATAGGGAAGAGAAGAGAAGAGAAGATTTGGAAAAACTACTTTGGAAAATACAATAGAGAGTCAATTAAGCAAGCCCTAAAAGTCTACTTTAGATAAAATAACACATCTGTCACTCATGTTGCCAGCACAATTGGATGACTTTCTAGAGTAGCATTCAGCAACAAATATGTAGGAGGCATGGCAGGAAGACATTGGAATAATGCAAGGTTGGGATTAGGCAGGTTATGAACAGCTATATTACAAATGGGTCGCAGTATTCAACAATAAAGAAGAGTCAAACTGATTAACTATAAGAACAAGACTTAGAAACTGGAAAGTAATGCCAGAGTAAAGGACTCTCAAATTAGGAAAGTTTGAAGGGATGGAGTCACTAAAAGTTTCAATGAGAACACAAAATTAAGTTCAAGAAGAGATGTAAGAATAAGGAATTATAATCAAATAGAAGAATTATATAGTTCTAGATTGTGAAAATGAAACACAAGTGATGGTAAAATTATTAGCCGAAGTGAAGATGTAGTTCATAATAGTTATGGTATCTGAACATCAACATGTATACTGAAGTTGCCAATCAATCAACAAACATTTATTAAGCACTAATTTTGATGAGGAGGATGCAAAAACCAAAATGAAATATTCCCTGCTCTCAAACACCTTACCTTCTGTTGGGGAAAACATTGTATGTGTGTGTGACTGTGTGTATTGGTAGATACAGATAAAGACAACACATAAAGGAATTGGTGTGGGGGATGTACTAGCAACTTAGGTTTGGGAAAGTTCTCTTGTAGGTCATATTTGAGTTAATTCTTGAAGAAAACCAAGAATCCTAAGAGAAAGAGGTAAATAACGAGAGCACTAAAGGTATAGGAGACAGCAAATATAATAAAGGTGTAAAGAAAAGAGATAGAACATTATATATGAAGAAAGTCAGTTTGTCTGGATTATAGAGGACATAAAGGAGAATAATGTCTACTAATCCTAGAGAGCTGGGACCAGAAGAGCTTGAAATGCCAAAGAGAATTTATAATGTGTTCATAAACATGATAGGGAGCCGGTGCAATTTATCGAGTAGGAAGAGGAGCATGGTCAGACCTGTCCTTTAGGAAGGTCACTTTGACAAGTATATGGAAGATGAATTAGAATGAGGAAATACATGATTTAGGCTGTTATTCCATTGGTCTAAGGTTTTGAGGTGATAAGAACCTGAAATAGGGTGGTAGCCATTCAAGTGAAAAGAAGGGGACAGATGCAAAAGATAGTGTGAAGGTAATACCAAGATTTGGCAACTAATAGGAAATGTGACATGTGTATGAGTGAGGAACCAATGATGACCAAAGGTTAAGGTGTAAAATATGATGTGAAAGAGATGGTGAACTCCTTGAGAAAAGAGGAGAAATCCCTTTGGGAACACATAGATAACTACAAATAGGATCTGGATAAAGTTATAGAGATGTACCAAGTGACCCTCTAAGAAATTGCTGATGGCCAGCTAGGTGGTGTAGTAAATAGAGCACCAGGCCTGTAGTCAGGAGGACCTGAGTTCAAATATGGCCTCAGACACTTGACCCATTTACTAGCTGTATGATGTTGGGCATGTCACTTAATCCCAATTGCCTTGCCTTCTCCCTCCAAAAACAAAACAAAACAACAAAAAAAAAAAATGCTGAGTAATGGCAGCAAAGGGAGGTTCTGAAGTGTGCCTACTGATCCTTCTAGCACAATGGGTGAGGGAAAAGGTGGCAAGGGATATTGTATCTTCTGAAGGTAGCCAGGTTTCCTGTGAGTATGTAAGATGGAAGCAATTTAGTAGGAAGATGTTAAAAATGCTAAGAAATTTTCAAGTTGCAAAAGGGAATTTTCAAAGAAGATGATATAAACGGAAGGTAAAACTGTATAGAGACATACCTATATGACTAAAGTGGATAGGGTTGAAATAGAAGATAGTAGAAACAGAATGGCATTTTCATCCAGTTAGCTAGTGATTTGGGATTATACAAATTAGTAGAATTCTGATAGTCACAGAATGGTGATGGAGAGCCATTAAACTAGGACTCACAAAATCAAGTTCCCTATGGGGGGTGGGGGAGGTGTTTCTCAAGAACCAAAGAAGAAATTAGGTTAGATACATGGATCTACAAATACCTGGCAGTCTGCTCCCCAGGAGCCTGCCAGAAATTCATAATTAGTCCAAGGTCTATTATCTCATCCCTTGTTGGTAGGGGATAATGAATAGAAAATTTCTAGTGTATTGGGTCATACACCTAGATGAGGCACCAATAGATAGCAGAATATCTGGTGTCTGAAACTATGATTCTGGACATAGATTGGTCCAGTAAAGGCAAATATACCTCAGTCCTGGTCCAGCATCAAAGGAGAACATTTTAAAGGAAAACATTGCTTCCATGAGTCAGGGTACAGTAGCTATAGACTATGGAAGTAAGTTTGAAATAATGGTGAGGAGGCCTTCAAGTCCAGTCCCCAAACAGGACTGGGACTAGGGTATCCTCTCACACTGGTCAGTCAACAGAGGTATAGTTAACCCTGTGGTCCCCTCAGCGATAGACTCCCAAGCAGTATTTGCTCTCTGGAAACCTAACATTGGTATTTGAGAAAATATAATTTACCTGGATTTCCATTATTTAGGGAAGAGAAAAAAAATTCAGGTCCAGGAAAGCAGTCAATGATCAATAAAAGAAGTCGACCGAGTTATTGAGTGACAACATTTTACTTCCACTAAAGCCCTACAACAATGCCCCAGAATGACATGGACGTAACCCCAAGTTCTTGAAGGCTATGCTAGTATGGTCCAAGCACTGGGCATCTACCGAGCAGAAAAGTTTTCATATATAGCCCCAATAATGAGGCCCAACCTATCTAAATTTGATCAGACACATCTAGAATCATTACAGTGTGACCAATTTTTGGTCATGACAAATCCCCAAGACCAGCTACTAAGTCATTATCACTAAGGCTACAATCTTCATTAGAGTTGGAAGTAATCATATTGAGGAAATCACAAATCTTTGAATTATACAAGTATCTGTCATTTCTTGAGAACTTCCCAAGTTTTGTTTCCCCATCCCCCCACCCCCATCTTTGTGTTTCTAACCAATAGCAATTACAATTTTGGTATAAGAAAAAAATTGTATCAATCTCTAACCAAGGTTTCCAAAAACCATTTAAGATTTACATTTTTATCACTGCTTCTGTGAGTCTACTACTTTCCAATCACCCTAGTTTGGTTTAGTCATTTCCTACTTATTCTAACATAACCTGATTTTTAAAAGCTCATTTTAGACCAACTTCTAAAGTGTTTTTTTTCTTTCTACCTTTATGAAGTTTCAGAAAAGTATTGTATTTTCCCTCTAGGTTTACTATGCTTCAGTAAAGCTATCAGCCAAAGCTCAATTATGTATTTTTTTTATCTTATTTCTTTCAAAGTACACTGACATCGCAGCTGAACATTATAGTCAGTAGACATATTTATCATGAGGGATATTAGAAATATTAGCTTATACATCTTTCCACTTGGTAAAGTGCTTAATAAAACAGTTTGTACTATGCCATGAATATGAAATTATATGTAGGTCTAAGAATGCTGAATTGTTGTGATTATCCCTCTGACTTTTTGGGGGAGGAAGGGGACAAATCTGTGATTTTATCAGTATAGAGAGCAACCAAAGAGGAACCTCCTCTATCATGAAACATTGGCACCTTCTATGAAACTTAAATTTTTAAAGGGGATGTGGAAGTCAAGTGACTGGTTATATAGCCAAAATGGGACTGAAGCAGGATCAGAACTCAGTGAGTCCTGACTCCAAGGGCAGTTTTCTAACTCCTGTGTCAAATTGTCTTTTCCCCTTGAATGGGAAAGGTGAAAACTTCTCAGCCCATAAGTTTTCTTATCCAAGATATTTAAACCATTTCTCTTTTCTGTAAGAAATAATATAAAATTTATAAAAGAAATATATAACTTTTATTGCTTTGTGAACAAAATGAAGGGAAATATTTTTATCTGTGTTATGGTATGTTACCTCAATAAAACAGACCTTAGAGAGAAAAGAGTGTCCTTAACTTACAAAACATGGATTATTCTAATGTGCTTATAAAATATTTATATAGTATTTATGTTAGTGATTCCTTACACCTGCTCTAAGCATGCCTAATATATAATTAACTTCTCCACCATCTCTAATTAACTGGGGTTTTTTCCCTATTAAAACAATGCAGAAAAGTGTTTCCAAACTGGCAGGTAGTTTGGTTTTTATTTTTATGAATCCACAAATACTAGAAGAAAGCTAAATTATCAACTAATAATTCAAATTTAGCACAAAGCATATTCATATGAACAACCAAACAAGTGTTTACAATCTCTTGTTTAACTCTTTGCTTTCCTGTGCTATTTTTTTAAGGAAGGTAAGATGAAAACAAGCGTTTATTAAGCATTTACTGCCAGGCAGCAAACCAAGCACTGGGGATACAGATAAAAGCAAAAAAAAAAAAAATAGTCCCTGTCCTCAACTAGCTTACATTCTAATGGGAGAAGAAAACACAGAAAAAGGAAATTAAAAGCCCCAACCAGCGGCTGGGGACCTGGGGAAGAATGAAGGTATCCATGGTGAATGTATGATTTTAAAACCCAGAGGAAGTCAGGAACAGGGTTCCAGAGAGTAACATAAAGCAGATAAGTCATAGCTCTTCCAAAGAAGGAAGGTTGTGGGAGGCATTTAGCAATTAGAGAAGGTGGGAGGACCTTGCAGAGTGATATTCCATGGTGAATGTGATGAGGTACAGGCTCTGGGAACCCCCTTGAACTCCATTGAATCTTCCCATTTGATGAGGCATTTGCCTGAGGCCATAAGCTTTTCATTGTGGCTAGGCCCAAATCTCTGTAGCTAGCCTAGCCCTCCTTTTTCCACCAACACATGTACTCACACTTGACTAATATGAGTAAATGATTAAAAAGTTTGGAGAACAATGCTTTAGTTCAATTACCTAATTTTCAAGAATAATAAACTAAGGTGGGACTTGCCTGAGGTTGCAGGGTTAGTTAGCAGCAACCACAGGACCCAAACACTATCTTCCCTTTTTACTAATTTGGTGAATTTCTACTTTACCATATGGCCTGAACAACATAACTGATCACTTGCCAAGTTCTATCAAATAAAATCTGTCCATTAATATAGCTCAAATCTGTCTCCTGCTATCTCCTCTAGTAACAAAACAAGGTCAGTCTCACATATTATTTTACCTAAATTCCTATGAACAGTCTCCTTAATTATTTTCCTGACTCTAGTCAGTTCCAAATTCCTCTTTAACCATTGTTTAAGCAATCTTACAAATGGATCGGTATAATCAGGTTACTCTTCTAATAAAAAAAAAATATTGTTGGTAACTTTCTGCTGAATGCCAAGAGTGTATTCCCCTAACCTGGACATTTAAGGTCCTATAACTATCTTCTATTTAATTCCATTTGACAAGCATTTATTGAGCTTCTATGTGCCAGGCATTGGGTTAAGCACTGGGGATACAAAGAGTAAAGGCCTCAATCAATGAGCATTCCATAAACCTTACTAGGGGCTGATGAGGTGCAGGCCCTGGGAATCCCCTTGAGCTCTCCTTGAATTTTTGAGACATAAACTCTGGGAACTCCCCTGGAACTCTGATTAAATGGTCCCATTTGATGAGGCATTTGCATGAGGCCATAAGCCTTACATTGTGGCTGGGGCAGACTTCTGCTACTAGCCTAGCCCTCCATTGTTCATCTACTTCCCCACCCTTGAGCCTATCAAAATATCAATCCCTCCTTGAACTAGCCTAGCCCACCATTGTCTGTAGTCTCCAGGTAGCCTCCAGCAACTTTCTACCCTTAATCACTCATTACTGGAGTCTGACCTCATCTGACTCCTGAAGACCCTCCCCAAACTTCCTCTCTAGACCACCCCTAGATTCCTCCCACAACCTTTCTATATATAAGATACCATCTTCCCTCCATGTGGTGTTAGAGCACCATAGAATTTTCTAGCACAGACTTAAGTACTCTGTGTCCAATACAAGCAAACTTTTAATAAACTTTACTTTTCTTTGGCTGAAAAGACTTGAGTCGAATTCATTCGGCAGGACCTGGTGTGTTGATATTTTGGGATCTCCAAAGCAACTCTAACCCTCTTTATGGGTAACCTCTTTGAGAAGTAGTATCTGAATTGTAATTTAAAAGAAGCTAGATATGCTAAGCCTTGGAGGTAAGGAGGGAGAACATTGGTGGTATGGGAGACATCCTATGCAAAGTATTGAAAGTGAAAGAAGTAATATTGTTCAAGTACTATATGATGAGGTATGGACTCTGGGAGCCCCCTGGAGCTCTCCTTGAGTCCTTGAGGTACAGGCTCTGGGAACCTCCCTTGGATTCTTGATTAAATCATCCCATTTGATGATGCATTTGCATAAGGCAATAAGTCTTATATTGTGCCTAGTTACTAACTGCTAAACTACTAGCCTAGTTTCTAGCCTAGCCCTCCATTGTTCATCTACTTTTCACCCTTGAGCCTATCAAAATAACTGGCCTAACCCACCATTGTCTGTAGTCTCCAGCTACCTCCCACCCTTACTCACTCATTGACCTCATTAATTCCTCCTGAAGACCCTCCCCAAACTCCTTCTCTAGATCACCCCTAGATTGCTCCCACAACCTTCTGTATATAAGACCCCATCTCACACCACATGGTGTGAGAGCACCATAGAATGCCATAAAATAGTGAGAGCCCTATGAGAGTACCATAGAATTTTCTAGCACAGACTTACTCTGTGTCTAATGCAAGCAAATTTTTAATACATTTTACTTTTCTTTGGCTAAGAAGACTTGAGTCAAGTTCATTTGGCAGAACCCAGCATGTTGGTATTTTGGGGTCTCCAGAGCAACCCTAACCCTCTTATTGGTTAACATCTTCACTATATAATAAGTACAATTTTGGTAGAACATAAAGTAATGAATGGGAGTGATTTGTGATCAATCTGGACAGATAGGTTGGAGCTACATGGTGAAAGACTTTAAATACCAAAATAAAAAGAAAAGGGAGTTTGTATTTTATTCTATGGGCAATAAGCAGCCAACATTAAAACTTCCTGAATAAGGGATTGACATAAACAGAAAAGGCTTAGTGTTGCTTAGGTAAGTAGTCAGGCCTCACCTATAAAGATAAAAGAGTGAACAGAGGAGGATGGAGACAAAAGGAAATCCAAAGACTACAGCTTTGTGTCTGAGGTCAATGCTATTTACAATCAACAGGTTAAATATAAATGGAGATATTTTTTGATATGCATCTATACCCACAAGGGTGGCCTTGTTTGCTTAAAGGTCAGTCTGCTAGGCATGATTTATGAAGATACTTTTATATCATGTGTATTTTTACATATAAAAAATATAAATCAGTTGGCTTCATATAAATCAGTTGCCTCAGTAACTACTAGTTAAGAAGTCACATAACATATTTAATATTTATATATGACATTATTATAATTCTCCCATGAATGGGCTGTCTTTAGAATCTTTAAATTCCTAGGATGGCTCTTCCTTCAACCTCAAGATATTTGAGGATATTTAGAGGATTCAAACTTATTTTAATATTAATTCAATAAAAAAGAAAAAATAAACATATTAGTTAAAGGATGACGAAATATACCCAAAGCTAAATGATTATACATTATCTTCTACTTTAGGTTTTCTGTAACACTGCTCCATTAGTATATATAATTAAAAATTAATCCTACTAAATTTATCATGCCAAAGAGAAGGAAACTGACCCCTCTGGGAGTGGAAGATGACATTCTCTAATGAACTTGAGGGCCATTCACACATATCACTGCTTGTCTATGGCAGGAAAATCATTATAAATTTCTTGGCAAGTCTGCTATGGAAAGATATATCAAATATAAAATCAGGGTCTAAACTGTAATGATGAGAAGTCACAGAACTGCTGTAAATCCCTGTGCCATTCCCTATGAACTCATCAGGAGTAGGGACTGCCCTTTCTCTGCCTTTGTATCCTCCACTTAGCATAACGCCTAGCACAGTGTTAATAAATGCTGATTGACTGACTGACTTTACCTAGAACATACCCAAAATTGCCCTTTAAAAATCCTACCCATTCTTTAAGACCCAGCTCCTATACCTACTACATCCTTTCATTAAGTCCTTTTAAGTCCATTAAGTCCCAGTCTACCCAGTTAGAAATAAGCTTTCTTGCCTTGGGCCCCACATAACACTTAGATTTTCCTTTCATATTCTATAGTGGATTACTGGTATTCTTTAGTGTTGCCTAATTGTGTTAGTGTTGTAGCGCTTAACATGAGACCCTATAATAGGCCTGACAACAAACACAAGATTAAGCTAGCCAAGTTTGGACAGGCTCATCACCCCATATAGGAGAGGGTAATGAATTTCTCAGCCATAACAACTATCAAATACTACCAACTAAACTATGGAAGGGTTATGATATGTGGTCAGTGAAGGAAATACTAGCACCAAAACAAACCAGCAAGCAAGTAAGCAAAAAAACAAATAAAACATCCCACTTCATTGATCCTTGAAGTAGTAAAGTCAGTTGTATCTCTTCTAAATTCACTGAGTCAAAGACAGTGTTTTAATTATCTTTGTCTTTCCCAAAAGCACCCACACACCGTTTTGCACATACTAAGCATTTACTGACATCAAAGAGATAGAGTGGAAGTCAGGAAGAGCTGAATTCAATTATAGCCTCCCATTTATTAGCTGTGTGACCTTAAGGAAGTCATTCAGCCTCTGTTTGCCTCAGTTTCCTCAACTGTAAAATAAAGATATACTAGTACTTAATTCCCATGGAAGTGACAGGCACATAGTATGCAGTATGTAAGTGCGAGCTATTGTTATTAAATTAGCATTTAAAAATGGTTACAGAATGAATGAAAGGTATAAAGAAAATTCCTTTTTTTAAAATATTACTGACACTTAAAAAAATCAAGCTCATAAATATTCCAGTTACAAATTACTGACAATTGAAAATTCAATTAAACAATTCACCAAAAATTTATTAAGTGGAAGGCTGTTGCCACAAACTAAATAATATAGGAAAGACTTTGCTAAGCACTGAAGAAACAGAGAAAAATTATCAGAATTGAGGAGTATATATCATACTTCAAGAGTGGGGGTAAGGGTGGAGGAGATAACAAGTATGCAAATAAGCATAATATAAGGTGGGAAGCAATAGATCCAAACAAAGTATTCTAGAAAAATTTGAACAAAGAGAGAACACTTTCAGGGCCAAGCCAAGATGGCAGAGTAGAAACAGTACTTCCACGTGGCTCAGGCTTCCACGTCCTCCAATACATGTAAAAAAAAAATGACTCTGAACAAACTTTAGAGCTACAGAACCCACAAAGTGACAGAGAGAAACAAATCTCCCACTGAAGGCAGCCCAGAAGGCCAGCAGGAAGGGTCCATTGCAGCACGCTGGGAGCCGAGAGCAGTCCTGCCTGAGCCACAGTTTTAGCTCCATGGCCACCCTGACCAGCAGTGGCTGCTGGAGCAAACTTCATAAGAGTAAATCACCAGCAGCTGTAGTGGTTTCCAGACTTCTCAATCCACAAATGCCAAAGACAAAGTAAAAGGTCAGTGTGGAACTTTATTGGGAACAGGGGGAGCACGATCCTGCTGCTGCCCCCATAGTGAGAAGTGGAGGAGGCATGGTGGCTGCAGCGGCCACCATGTGGCTGCGTCTGGTGCTCCTGGCCAGCAGATTGTAGGGGGACCAAGCAACCATTCAGAGGGTAATCGCACTTGCTTTGACCTGCTTGGATCCGGATCACGGTCTTGGGTGGTGGTCCTGGGATGTGTGAACAGTAAGCCAGAGCTTGTGGGGGCTGTAGAGAGAGCACCCATCTAATAGCCCTAGCAGCTGCAAAAACCCCAGCTATTTGCGACATAGCTCCCTCCATTCTGAAAGCAGAGTTCTACCCTGACAAAGAACTCAAAAACCAAGTAATTGGCTGGCAATATGAGCAAGCAGAAGCACAAACTGAGGAAAGAATCCTTTTTTGGGGACAAGAAGGATCAAGGAAAGGAGTGGGAGGAAGACAAACAAAGTCAGAACTCCTGCATCAAAAGCCTCCAATAAAAATGTGAATTGGTTACAGATCATGGAGGAGCTCAAGAAGGATTTTGAAAATCAAGTAAGAGAAGTGGAGGAAAAACTGGGAAGAGAAATGAGAATGATGCAAGAAAAACATGGAAAGCAAGTCAACAGCCTGCTAAAGGAGACCCAAAAATACATCAAAGAAAATAACACCTTAAAAAATAGACTAGCTCAAATGGCAAAAGAGGCCCAAAAAGCCAGTGAGGAGAAGAATGCCTTAAAAAGCAGAATTTGCCAGATGGAAAAGGAATTTCAAAAACTCACTGAAGGCAATAACTCCTTCAAAATTAGATTGGAGCAATTGGAAGCTAATGACTTTATGAGAAATCAAGATACTATAAAGCAGATCCAAACAAATGAAAAAATAGAAGGCAATGTGAAATATCTCACTGGAAAAACCATTGACCTGGAAAATAGATCCAGGAGAGATAATTTAAAAATTATTGGTCTATCTGAAAGCCATGATAAAAAAAAAGAATCTAGACACCATCTTTCAAGAAATTATCAAGCAAAATTGCCCTGATATTCTAAAACCAGAGGGCAAAATAGAAATTGAAAGAATTCACTGATCACCTCTTGAAAAAGATCCCCAAAAGAGAGAACACTTTCACCTGGGAATATCAAGAAAGGTATGCAAGAGAAGTTAGTACCTGAGCTGATCTTTGAAAGAAGAAACTGGTTCTAAAAGATGGAGATGGGGAGGAACATTCTTGGAATATGAAGGACAACCTCAGAAAATATAGTGGGCAGTTTAATGGCCTGTTGAGTGTGGGGAATAACTAGTAGTTCATTTGTAGTGAAATGTAGAGTATCTATTATAGAATAATATGAAATAGGACTGGATATATGGCTTAGGTCCAAACTAAGAAAGCCTTGAATGCCAGGACAAGGAATTTGTGTATAAAGTATCCTAGAGACCACAAAGAACGCCACTAAAGTTTTTGGGTTTTGTTTTTGTTTGGAACATGGGGTAGAAAGAGTAATATAATTTAATTTTTGCATTAGCAAGACACTTTTGACAGCTGCATGAAGAATGAATTTAAAATTCTTCTCATTTTTATTTAAACAATTTGTTTACATGGTTTTAAAAAAAGAGTTTTTCCCACATTCCCTGTTTATCTCAATGTACATATGTGATAAAGGAATTCTACCAAAATATGGAAATTACTATGATAACATGATAAAGAATATTAATTTTTAGAATGCTGCATATTAAAAAGACCAAATTTTAGAAACAAAACTGTGAAGAAAAATCACCTGAAACAGAACCTTAAGAAAACTCTTAGCCCTATTTAAAATAGTAGTATCACCCACATATAGTGACTATTCTGTGATGTACACAAGACCTTCATAAGTCACTGGACTGTTATCTATCCTCATAACTCCCAAAAAGCACAGGGGCACAGAAAAGTCCTGACTACACAGAGCAAGGGAGGAAACATTCCCCCTCACTCCACCCCATCCCCCTATACCTCCCCAAAAGCACTAGAAAGATGACATAATAGCCTTTTAACCAGAGCTCTAGTTGTCTTCTGATCTCTGGACTGGCATTCTCAAAGTGAAACTTCCAC
Organism: Petaurus breviceps papuanus; assembly: GCF_028583685.1. Lineage (NCBI taxonomy): Eukaryota > Metazoa > Chordata > Mammalia > Diprotodontia > Petauridae > Petaurus > Petaurus breviceps. The sequence continues at coordinate 91,329,171 of NW_027186296.1, read as the reverse complement.
TCCAATCTCTAAATTTTTACTCTCATCTCTGTCCCTTGGCATTTGTTAAAGAGACTGGTTTTTGACCTGGCCCAAACTAGTTTGTGTTCCTCCTTTGAGGCTTTCCCAATTTTCCCCAGGAAGAAATTTCACAACCAAGGTCTAACGATTGCCCTAATCACCTGTGTATGACCACTCTGGTCCAATATGATAATCTTAGAAAATCTCAAAGAAGATTAAATTTAATTAATTATATTATCTAATCAAGCAGCAGATGATATGATAGAAATCATACTTTTAATAGAGTTTGTTTTGCAGATGTACTTAATCCTATGGCTACAACAGTATAGAGGAAAAAGTCATAGTAAAACACAGACTAAAGAGAGATATAGCAAGAATACTCCATAAATGGAAAACAAAATACTGTTAACACTAATGTTGCCCTAAGTTCTAGAGCATAAATAATCAATATGAAGAGATTCCTAAAAGATACTTAGGTAATAGCTTCTATAAAGTCCATAGCAATTTTTAGAAGTACCAATCTAACAAAGAATCATAATAAAACAACCACAAGCTTATATAGAAAACAATATTTTTTAAAAAGATAATTATAGTAGATATTCTTTTAGGAAGGTGAAAAAAAGCATCTACTAATAAAAAATGAACTCCCCCTCTCTTTGCTACAAATGGGAATGAAGAAATAAATGATAAATTTTATAAGACTTATAAATTGATTTTAGCCAATATTATATTAAATATAATTCACCAGAGGTGACACAGTGCTTATTTGGTTAGATAGCAAATGTATCCCTAAAAAATAAAAACGACATTCATATATCACATTGCCATAGCCCCCCTATAGACAACAAAAGGGCATTTTATCAACTTTAAGAAACAAGGGAACTATTGAGAATTATTTAAAGCTTCATAAACCACCAGAAAATGTACAACTGTCAATAAGGGGAGATATTAATCTTCTCATTCTCTTGAAAACTATTTCAGCTCATTGTGCCTCAGCTTACTGGGTGTGTAATTTGGGAATCTAAGACTATACATTGAGTTGTTGATCTACAGTTCATCCTGTGGGGAAATTGTCATCTCTAGAAGGGAAAAGGATGCCAAAAGAATCACTGATAAAGCAAAAAAATACCATTCTTCTTAAAGTTTTTTTTTTTCCATTCAAGTACCTACTCATCCCCTTGTTGATATAAAAATAGTAGCCAAACTTTTATTTCCTGGTGTTAATATATTGGTGAAGAATTGCAGTTGTTAAGAAGTAAAAATGTGGCAATATGGATGTAATACAGAGAAAATAAACAAATATCATATAACATAGACAATCCCTTACCATATAATATAACCTAACCATTAAAATCTCTTAGTCCTTAAGTCAGCATTTTTCTATGGCAATTATAGAAGTCAAAAACCTCATAAAGACTTGGTAGCCCAGAATAAGTCATCATGATAAGCTGTTTTCATTAATAAACATAATATAAAGATGGTTAATAATTCTAATTACATATTATTAGATTAGTCAACATTTTAACAAATGCTGCTGAATAACTATAGCACACAAAATACACGTTTTGTGTTCTATTCATTTTTAACAAAAATTAGTAAAGTTACAATCTGTAGTATTTGTAGTGGTTTAGATTGGCAGAAATATAAGCTCATTGGTATATTGTTACTGATACATACACATTCTCACAAACTTCCCACTTGTTGTCAAATGTACTTATATTCAAAGTATTGTTCTGACATCTTCCCAAGACATTTCCTTTTACCCATGGAAACAACTGAAGTTCAGATCAGTGCAAAACAGATATTTATATCTACCAGGTTATTGTTATAGTCCTCAGAATGTAGACATTGCCACATAAGAACAGAAATAATAACCTAAGGCCACACCTCTCCAGTCAGCTTTTCAGACAGCAGGCTCCTGCCTTGGTCTGGCCATAGAACTTGTTGAACAAACACCCAAGATAGAATTGACTTCAAGTACTCCCCACTTGGATGACTTTTCTCATGCCCTTACACTGAATAATGCATTCACAATCACCGGCTATATTTTACACACACACACACACACACACACACACACACACACACACACACACACAC